>NC_091747.1:43186546-43486546 GCF_043380555.1 Nothobranchius furzeri | reverse complement strand
CTTGTCTGGAGTTGTCTCTCGTCTCACCGCTTAAGGATCCTCTGGTCTTCGCTCTCCACGCCTGCCTGCCTGTTCACGCTCAGCACCGTTCTCACCACTCCAGCCTCTCCCAGTTTGCCTCCGCACAACTCCTGGTCTTTGACTGTAAGAACTCTCAGACACAGTCAGATTCTCCTGGTTCTCTGGTTCTGGCCTCGCTCACCTCTCCTCTTATCTTTTATAGATTCCAGTCCCGTCCCGTTCCTGTGTTTCAGACGCAGCACCGCTAGTTCTAGTTTTGTTCTCTTATTCCTGTTTTAAAATAAAACACTTATATTTTACTTACTGTTTTCTGTTGTGATTCTTCATGTCCTGGGTGAAACACATTACCCACAGCATGACACAAGCATACCACTCAATGACATAAAGGTCCATGCTTTCGTTCTTTTTTTAAACACAGAAACAGTTTTGTTTACCTGTTTGTAGCTACAGTTTCGCTGACAGCTGCCGGCTTCTTCAGGCTGACGCTGATGGTGGCGCGTCACTTCCTTCTCCGTTTATCTGCGGGCAGCAGAGGACGTTGTCGCCCTCTACTGCCCGCTCTCCCCTCTCCGACGATGCAGTCCCATGCGTGGTCCAGCGTGTAAACTCCGTCGTCCCTGTTCATGGTCCCACATCCACGTCTCCTTATCTCGATTGCTTCCTTGATCCATCTTTTGTATTTTTGTTGTTCGGTGGTTATGATCCGTGTGCTGTCCCAGTCCATTATATGGTTTTCTCTTAAGCAATGATCTGTTACGGCTGACTTTTTTATTGTACTTTCTGCTTCTTCTTTTGCTGCTTTTGTGTGTTTACGATTTGCCTCTTTCTCGCACTCCTTTCTGTGTTCTATTGTCCGTGTATTGAGTTGGCGTCCGGTTTCTCCTATGTATGTTTTATTGCATATTTTGCATGGGATTTCGTAGATGACTCCACATTTTTGTCCAGCTGATATTTTGTCTTTTGGGTGTACTAATCTGTTTCTAACTGTTGTGTATGGCTTTGTTGGTGTGTTTATGTTGTGTTTTTTCATTGTTGCTCTTATTTTTTCCGTTATGCCTCTGATGTATGGTAGGGTTATCACTGGTTTTGGTTCTTGTCTTTCTGGGTTTCTGGTTCTTTTTTTGGGTTGTTCTTTGCTTTCTGTTTTTGTTTGTTGTTTTCCTTTGTTTATTGCCCATGTCGGGTATCTGCAGGTCTTTAAAGCGTGTTGTATGTGTTTGTCCTCTTGTTTACGGTCTCTCTCTTCTGTTATTATGTTTGCTCGGTGATATAATGTTCTGATTACTGACATTTTGTGTATGGTGGGGTGTTCTGATGTCCATAATAAATATTGGTCTGTGTGTGTTGGTTTCCTGTATGTGTTTATGTTTAGGGTCCCGTCGGTCTGCCTGGTGATTTTCATATCCATAAATGCTATGCTGCCTTCTGTTTCTAACTCATAAGTGAATTTTATGTTGCCCGTGAAAAGAATGAAAGCATGGATTTAGAAAGACACAGCAAGAACACACCTAAGACATAAAGGTGTTCTATGAGCAGCTGCTCAGTGCAGCTTCCCCTTAATCTCCATAGTCTCTTTTTATGACCTCCATGCCCTTTCGATGTGCTGGGTGTGGGCCCCTGTCTCAGCACTGACATAAGACACACTGTGATTTACTGTGAGATGCCTTTATCCCGGTTAAGGCAGAGCATTTCGATATGCTCCCCACTCATCACTGATGACGCATGACCCCCTTTTGACATGATGCGCTATGAGTGGCACCAGTTCCCTTCTGCACCTTGTAATGATTCGTTAGTTACATCTTACTTAATGAACCATCAAAGGTGAGATTGCATAGAAAATATGAAATCAATTTCATGTATCTTTGAATATTACTTTAAACAGAAGATCAGAACATTTTATTGCAGGCTTAGGTAACACTTCGTATCAACCCAGAGTCAAGAGAGAGAGAGAGAGAGAGAGAGAGAGAGAGAGAAGTTTGAAAGTTTAAGAAGATTCATTTCTAAACAATTTAAAATAAGGCTAACTCTAACTCTAAACTCTGTGTGACGAATGGATCTAGGTGTGAATGAGGCAAGATGGATGGTGTAAGGAATGTTGTTATCAGAACTCATTTCCAGAGAAGCATTAGTTCTGTGTGGGAGCAAATGTTTTTGCTCTAAATTACAGTCGAGTTTCAAAAACCACAGTCAGACGCCTCCTCCTTGAACCGTCACCTTATCGTGGTGGAGGAGTTTGAGTGCCCTAATGATCCTAGGAGCTATGTCTCCCATGACAAATTGGTCTTAGGTGAAGGGTGAGACAAAGAACGGTTCAGAGGATCTTTCATGGATGAACTATCAAGGAGTCGGAGTACCCGGCCCGGAGGGTTACCGGGGTCCCACCCTGGAGCCATGCCTGGGGTTGGGGCTCTTGAGCGAGCACCTGGCTATGTATCCGGCTGGGCCCAGCCCAAACCGGATATATAGGCTCATCCAACTGTGGACCCACCACCCGCAGAAGGAACATGAAGGGTCCGGTGCAGTGTGGATTGGGTGGCAGACCGAAGTGGGAGCCTTGGTGGTCCGATCCCCGGACAAGGAAACTGGTTTTTGGGACATGGAACAGCACCTCGCTGGCGGGGAAGGAGCAGGAGCTTGTGGCAGAGGTTGAGCGGTACCAGCTAGATGTAGTCGGACTCACCTCGACACATAGCATTGGCTCTGAAACCCAAGACCTTGAGAGGGGTTGGACACTCTCCTTTGCTGGAGTTGCTCCGGGTGAGAGGCGGAGGGCTGGGGTTGGCTTTTTGTTAGCCCCAAGACTCTCTGCCTGTGTGTTGGGGTTTACCCCGGGGGACGAGAGGGTAGCTTCCCTGCGCCTTCGGGTCGGGGAACGGGTCCTGACTGTTGTTTGTGCTTGTGGGCCAAATATCAGTTAAGAGTACCCACCCTTTTTGGAGTCCCTGGGATGAGTGCTAGATAATGCTCCATCAGGGGACTCCATTGTCCTGCTGGGGGACTTCAATGCTCACGTGGGCAATGACAGCTTGACCTGGAGGGGTGTGATTGCGAGGATGCCCATTGGTACACTTGGTACCAGGGCAGCCTAGGTCGCAGGTCGATGATAGACTTTGTAGTCGTATCTTCTGACCTGCGGCCGTATGCTCTGGACATCCGAGTGAAGAGAGGAGCGGAGCTGTCAACTGATCACCACCTGGTGGTGAGATGGATCAGATGGCAGGGGAAGATGCCATGTAGACCTGGCAGACCCAAACGCATAGTGAGGGTCTGCTGGGAACGCCTGGCAGAAGAACCTGTCAAGACGGTCTTCAACTCCCACCTCCGGCAGAGCTTTGACCACGTCCCGAGAGCAGTGGGGGACATTGAGTCCGAGTGGGCCTTGTTCCACTCTGCGATTGTTGAGGTGGCTGTTGCTGGCTGAGGTTGCAAGGTGGCCGGTGCTAGTCGTGGTGGCAACCCTCGTAGCCGCTGGTGGACACCAGAGGTTCGGGGAGCCGTCAGGGTGAAGAAGGAGGCCTACAGGGCATGGCTGGTCTGTGGGTCTCTGGAGGCAGCAGACAGGTACCGGATAGCCAAGCGGGGTGCAGCAGTGGCAGTTGCCGAGGCAAAATCTCGGGAGTGGGAGGAGTTTGGTGAGGCCATGGAGAAAGACTATCGATCGGCTCCAAAGAGGTTCTGGCAAACTGCAGCGCCTCAGGAGGGGGAGGCAGCAACTCGCTTACACTGTTTACAGTGGGGATGGGGAGCTGCTGACGTCAACTGGGGCTATAGTCGGACCGTGGAAGGAACACTTTGAGGAGCTCCTCAATTCCACCTACGCGCATTCCAAGGAGGAACCAGAGCCGGGAGACCTGGGGATGGACTGTCCAATCTTAGGGGCAGAAGTTGCTGAGGTAGTCAAACAACTGCACGGCGGTGGAGCACCGGGGGCGGATGAGATTCGTCCTGGGTATCTCAAGGCTATGGATGTTGTAGGGCTGTCGTGGTTGACACGTCTCTGCAACATTGCATGGTCACCGGGGGCAGTTCCCATGAAGTGGCAGACTGGGGTGGTGGTCCCCATCTTTAAGAAGGGTTACCTGAGGGTGTGTTCCAACTATAGGGGGATCACACTCCTCAGCCTCCCTGGAAAGGTCTACTCCAAGGTACTGGAGAGGAAGTTCCGATCGATAGCTGAATCTAAGATTGAGGAGGAGCAAATGTGGTTTTCATCCTGGCTGTGGAACTGTGGACCAGCTCTATACTCTTGCAAGGGTGATGGAGGGGCATGGGAGTTTGCCCAACCAATCCACATGTGTTTTGTCGATTTGGAGAAGGCTTATGACCGTGCCCCCCAGGGCTCCCTGTGGGGGACGCTCCAGGAGTATGGGTGGGTGGCTTTCTGTTAAGGGCCATTCAGTCCCTTTACCAGAGGAGCGTGAGTTTGGTCCGCATAGCCGGTGGTAAGTCGGACCTGTTCCCGGTGAGGGTTGGACTCCGCCAGGGCTGCCCTTTGTCACTGGTTCTGTTCATTACCTTTATGGACAGAATTTCTAGGCACAGCCGTGGTGTGGAGTGTGTCAAGTTTGGTGGCAGGAGAATCTCGTCTCTGCTTTTTGCGGATGATGTGGTCCTCCTAGCTTCATCCAGCTCTGACCTTCAGCTCTTGCTGGGTAGGTTCGCGGCCGAGTGTGAAGCGGCTGGGTTGAGGATCAGCACCTCCTAATCTGAGACCATGGTTCTCGAACGGAAAAGGGTGGCTTGCCAACTCCGGGTCAGGAGAGAGGTCCTACCTCAAGTGGAGGAGTTTAAGTATCTCGGGGTCTTGTTCACGAGTGAGGGTAGGAGGGATCGGGAGATCGACAGGCGGATTGGTTTGGCATCTGCAGTGATGCGGACACTGAGCCGATCTGTCGTGGTGAAGAGGGAGCCGAGCCAGAAAGCCAGGCTCTCGATTTATCGGTCGATCTACGTCCCAATCCTCACCGATGGTCATGAGCGTTGGGTAATAACCGAAAGAACAAGATCGCGGATACAAGCGGCCGAAATGAGTTCCCTCCGTAGGGTGGCTGGGCTCAGCCTTAAAGATAGGGTGAGGAGCTCGGACATTCGGGAGGGACTCGGAGTAGAACCGCTGCTCTTCCGGATCAAAAAGAGTCAGTTGAGGTGGTTTGGTCATCTGGTCAGGATGCCTCCTGGACGCCTCCCTGGGGAGGTGTTTCGGGCATGTCCTGCCGGCAGGAGGCCCCCGGGTCGACCCAGGTCACGTTGGAGAGTTTACATCTCCAATCTGGTCCGGGAATGCCTTGGGGTCCTGCTGGAGGAGCTGGTGGAGGTGGCCGGGGAGAGGACGGTCTAGAGCTCCCTAGTTGGGATGCTGCCCCCGTGACCCGGACCTGGATAAGCGTAGGAAGACGATGATGACGACATTCAGACGTTATCTTGCCGTTCTACATACCCTTGACGGAGAACTCCGTTGTAGATCCAGAATGCCAGATCCTCGGACCCCCCTTTGGTACTGGAGCCGATGAAACAGCTCACGGTCCGACAGACTAGTCTTGGGATTGCCTCCAGGTAAGTGACAGTTGTTTGACAGCGTCAGCGTGACCCTGAATGGTCAGTGAGTTCAGCTTTACTCTGAACTGCGTTGCATTCAGATGTAGCTTGCAACAGGTTTTATTATCCAGCTTGTCTAGGTTCTTTGTGGTTAAAAAGTTACGAGTGGCCGTCTCGAAACTCTAGAACGTTTGAACTGAGTTAAGGGTGACGTGGGAATTAGTTTTACAATTCAGATGTTTTGATTTATGGTCGAATCCGGATTTGACAACAAAATAAACACTGCACAGACCACGCCATGCATCAGAAAGGAAAGCTCTGATTGGATAAACAAAAGGAATGTGTCATGTGATTTTAACATTACTTGTGATAGGAGTCTCTAGTGCTTCTGTACCAAGTTAATTCTTATACAAAACTATTGATTACGGTATTATAATTCAAATAATTAATATCTTGGTCTTGAGCTGGAAAGGAAGTGAAACAGTTTAGAATGAGAAGCATGAGACCTTGAGAGATTAGGTTGTACCCAGCTTGAGCAGAACAGGCATGACCTTTAGGTCAGAAAACAGTCATTTCATTCCGCTGCAACTTCTTCACCAAACGAAGCACCGGTTTCCCTGACCCTATTCGAGGGTGCTGCCCTGGCTGTCCTAGAGAGTGGTGTACCCCCAGCATCCCAAACACTCACTTCCTCCGATTCCGGCCACCAGCGAACCTGCCCCTTCCATACTGTATTTTGGGAAAAATAGTAGAAGAAAGTTGTTATTAACATTTTGTCAGTTAAATAAAAACAGCAGGAATTGGAGGAAATAAAATTTAATTTATATACGCAATATCCAGAATAAAAACCATCGTGTGTACATCTCTTTTGTACGTTCATTATGTGTGTTTCATCTAACAGCATTACTTGATTCTTTTTTTAACACAGCTAAAGCGTTGTTTTACCTTGTTTTTGCTGATGTTTCGACAAACACTGTAGTCTTCCTCAGAGCTTCACCGCTGTTGGCGATAAACAGAGAAGGAAGTGATGCCAGAATCTGCTCCGGTGCAAGATCGGCTCGGGGTCCTTCGACTGTCGATGACGTCAAACTACGGCAAACCCACTCGGACAAAATACACTACACATCTATACTGTTGGAAAGAATTTAGCTGTTTTGTTATTAAAATAATGTTTCTTACGACGTAAGTTTGTGTTTATAATGGTATTTGTAAAATTAAACACTATATTGTATTCATAATGTTGAACTCCTCTTTGAGCATATCCCTTGAAGGATCATAGGTATTAGCAACACCTGTGAAATTGTATTTGCAGGAAAGAAGTGTGTCCCATTTATTGAAGTATTTTGTGTTTAGAGTTGTTGATGTCTTGTCCATGCGTAGTTCAGTTACACTCCTAGCTGCTAACCAAAACTCTGGAGTTAAAAGTTTTCTGGCTTTACTAAAATATCTGTCTGTACTTATTTGATTGATGGTAGTTTTACTTTCTATTAGACTCCAAATGTAATCATTTGGCATGTTTCTAATTCATAATTTGTAAGAATTTAATCGTGATATTAGCATTAGCATTTCTATGGGTTTTTCCACGTATATTGGCATTGCGCTAACCACTCGCTGCCAAATTGCAGCCTTTGCGATTAGAAAATCTCCTTTTGTCACATCGCAATTTAATTGCACATGCCGTTAATCTTTCAGCCCTAATATACATGCAGCTCTATAGTAAAAGTGTATTTTCAAAGAGGTAATGATGGATTTCTTTGTAAAAGTTGTCCATCTTTCCAACAGAAAAATTTGCCTGGACCAACGTAACGTGATAACAACGTAACATGATTATGTAACTTCCGTAAGGTTAATGTTCAGCCAATCAACTACTTTGACGTCATCGGCAGTCGCAGGACCCCGAGCCGATCCTGCACCCGAGCAGATCCTGTACCGACACCGGCAGCAGTCCGTTTGCTGTATGCCTAGCATAAAAAATGGAGTGAATGGGAACTAGTAGCACTTTGGTTGCAAATTACTCAATAATGATACAAATTTTTTCCTGGTGAGCTCAATAATCATGTGACTGCAAAGGAAAAGTACGAAGTAGCACGAAAGATTTGCAAGAGCTGGTTTAGACTAGGGACTATATTACAGTTACTCACACAAGTATTCCAATGGTATTACAAAAGTAACTGTATTCTAAATACCATGTTGAAAAATAGTAATTGTAACTGAATACAGTTACTCATCTTTAGTATTCTAAATACTGTATTCTCAATTAATGTATTCAGTTACTCCCCAACACTGTTAAACATCCTCTTCTCTAAAATCAGAACAAGTGTTTTGACTACCTTTTTCAGCCCAGCCAACCTCTCTTCGATCCAAATCAAGTAGAAGAACCCAAACGCACCTGTTTTTGTTATTATTTGTAAACAGTAATCAGGTTGGTTTAATTAGCTATGAACCACTGCATTCATAGCTTTAGTGAGCCTCAAGGGTGCTAAACAGACACAAAGAGAAGACAAAGATGATGAAGAGGAGGGATCCAAGATAAACAGTGAAGATGACCATGAGGATGACTCTTACTCCAGCTCTGATTCGTCAGAGAGCTCCGATATATCACCAGACAGAAAGAAGAAGAAGAAGGGGAAAGGGAAGAGAAAGAAGAGTGGGATGAAAAGGGAGAAAAGGGCAAAGAAAAGCAAGCATTTATCTCGCCAGCGGGGTACGTGAAACATATTTCTTGGCTGGTTCGGGCTGTGTTCTATATGTCCCTACAAGTACATAATGGGCCATTCCCATCTGTACCGGGTCGGCCCGGGCCGGGTAGCGTAGGTTGTTTACATACCTGGGTGGCCTGGTATTTTTCCGGGCCAACCAAGACTCATTCTTAGCCCTCTTCTCGAGGGGGTCTGCTTCAGGCCGACCAGGGCCAACACACCCACTGCTGACAGCAAAATCACACCTTCCATTAGAGCAAGCCTCTGATTGGTGGGTAGAATCAGCCCACATGGGCTTAAGACAAGGATGTGTGGAATCAACCGGGCCAGGCTGGGGCCGACTGGGGCTACCCGGCCCGGGCCGACCCGGTACAGATGGGAATGGCCCATTAGTCACTCATAAATGATCACTGGTAGAAGGGTATAGTAGAGGGACCAAAATGGTTTGAATCAGTCTTAATTTCCAAAAATGATTCACCCGAAATATATACATTTTTACAGTACTTAGCATTTCCAGCTCAGTGACTTTGTTGTACAAGTGTCTACCCTGAGACTGGAAGGTCGTGGTTTCATATCCACAGTGAGGTTGCACCAAAAACTTTCAAAAAATTGGATCCAATGCCATACCTGTTGACACTCATCATTAAGGGGTTTGATTGGGGGATAAACCATCAAGTGGTTCTCGAGCACAGCCGTGTCTGCAGCTCACCGCTACCCATGGGGATGGGTAGAATTCGGAGAACAAATTTCACTCACCAGTGTGACAACTAGTGGGACTTTACCTTTTACTCCAATTTAGCCTTTCAGTTTACAACACAACATAAAAGAAAGTACAACACGTTAATCCATTGTCTTATTGTTTGACTGCGCAGTGAGACAATTGTCTCCCATGGTCTATTCCACATTTGTCTAGATTTTCTGGCTGGGACACATTATTGGTTAGCAAACAGCTTAACAATACAATGATAAGTTTTTTCTGGTCAACAACCTTGTCATTGAAATGATTCTGTCTTTCTTGTTCTTGTGTTTTATATTAGTTGGAAGACCTGCTGATGTGGTGAAGAGGTACAAAGAAGTCCTTGCCATTTACCAGATGGGAAAGAATATGGCTAAATCCTTCGAGAAGTATGGAGTAAACATACTTACTATTGCAAAGTCTGCTGCCACTGCAGAGCTTGCAATAGCTGCACCAGAAGAATACGATCAGGTTGAAAAGGGGGGGGGGGGGGGGGGGGGGGGGGGCAGAAGTTGCTAAAAGGTGTGAGATGGTTTTACAGACTAACCAAGTCATGTTGGCAACAATAACAAAAATGAAGGAAGATAGAAAGCTCCTGCCCATAACAAAGAAAGTTTAGACTAACAGACACTGGGGCAATCAGTGTTTGGAAGACTGTGACTGACAGGTTAGACTGACTGACATAGAGACGGACAGATAGGTAGGTAGACAGGCAGGTAGACTGACTAAGAAATTGAAACGTCGAATGACAAATTGTTAAGATAATGTTCTTAAAGAAGGCAAATGTTTAAATTTGCTCAATTATTCAGTTGTGAGTTCAGTTGTAAATACATATATTTTGAGATACAAATAAAACATGTAAAATTCTTGGTGTTCAATTTCTTCAACTGATAGTAAGTAAATCTCATGCATTTCATAAGGGATAAATGAGTACAATAAGGGTCCAAAGTTCATTCAGTATTTATTATTTATGGTTAAGAAATGCTTATGAGTCTATTAAGACTTTAGAAAGCGTTTCCTAAGGGATAAGTGTTTACACTTTACAATAAAGGTCCAAAATTCATTAGGTAATGATTAATTATGGTTAAGTAATGTTTATGAGTCTATTAGGCATTTAGAAAGGGTTTTATAAGGGATCAGTGTTTTTACCTTACCTAAGGTCAGGAAAGTGCTTCCTGATGACAAACAGTACATCATTAGTAAGAAATTAATTAATTGTTTATTATTTCCCATCAAAGTAACATCCAAAACACAGGGTAGGATAAGTGGATGCATTACTTACCTGTTACTTATTGCTCATTCACTGCAAATACAGAACCAAAATAAATGATTACTTGACTAATTATTAAGGGTTAATTAACACATTAACTACCATGGGAATTAACACATGTGATGCAAAGTAATTAAATAATGCAAGTGTTATTTAAAGCTTAGTACATCATTAACTAAGGTTCAGTAATATACATTAGTTAACTGCTTAATAATGTATTAAATTACATGTTTAGTGCCACGGCCTTTATACTTCTAAAAAATACGATTTCCAACTAAAGGCCGTTGGTGAGAACAGGTAATTTCCTTTAAGCACACACTTTAGACTTGATTTCTTGCAAATTTTATAAATGGTTTATTCTTCCAAAAAATAGTTCAAAATTCATTCAAAATGTTCTACTTTTGATCAAACGAAAATTAACCTTAAATTAATATATCAGGTCTAAAAAATGGTCAAAAAACCATTTAACAAAATCCTCCCATTTTCCCTGACACTTGGCCAACAAACATTCGTTCACACGCCTCCCCATGTGCTAATAATCAGCTTAATGACTAAGGCGTGTCCAAAAAATTCACAACTACATCAATTTGCCAAAAAATAAAAATTAACAAATTTAAATTACAAACTTAACTTATTATAAAGGGAACGATAAAAGAAGAAATTCTAAAAGAAATTTATATCTACCAGACTTATGTTACTTTACTGAAATGGCCACCACATTTAGTAATGCTATTTAATGCATAAAATAAGTTGTTAACCTTTAATAAATGGTTTATTAATGCTTAATAATTTAACATTAATAAAGGGACCCTTATTGTAAAGTGTTACCTATTTTGTTGCTCATTTGTGACTCTCCAAAGCCCTCACAATTCAGCCCCAAAAGAAGTGATGTGGACATAAACACAAAAAAATTAGTTTTTTAGTTTTTTATACTGTTGATTTTTTGACAAAACATGGCACTACAGGGGTTAAATCTCAAAAACACTAAATTGTTTTACTATGTTTGGTGAGGATTGAAGCTAAGAAAATAATCAGTGAAAATTTTTTTTGGACTTTTGATATATTACACATTTTTTATTATACATTTTGCTAAAATGCATTTTTTTTTGTGCGAGAGTCCCCAGCGTAGCTTTTTTTAAGGAACCTCCAAGGGTTAAAATAATAACCCCAACATTTCACAGAATGTCTGGGAGTTGGGCTTGGACACGATCCCTCGCTTTAACTGTAATAAATGTTCCTACAGTCGCAGGACACGAGTAAAATAAAGAAAAGGTTTAGGCATGGATTCACTGTTAAACTGGAATTAAGGAAATTGACACCCCTTAAATAAGGGATTGATGTTCTTTGACAATGATTTAGTGTCACTCATAAACCAACCATTTAATCTTAATTTACTCTTTTTGCAGAAGAATTTATGCTAAATGTCACCAGATGGAAATCCAGGAAGCTCCCCTTTCTTTAACTCAATATTAAGCTTAATTTTCCCACCTGTGCTAATACTCTGAAGTAAAAATTGAAGCAATTCACCTTTTTTTCTGCTAGGCTTGAAGCCAGATCACAATGTCCTGTTGAGGCTGTGTTGATTTGTTGTGCTATGACCCTCTCCACATCTCCTGGCCTCACAACCTATTATGGACCCAAGCTTCCCCTGTTTACAATAAACGAGACTCCTGATGGGCTCGACGCACCGCCGTGAATCTCCTGGACAGGCGAGGCCCCTGGCACAGATTGAAGCAGAGCGAGGAGCGGCGCCAGCGGAGCAGCAGACGGTGGCTAAGCCTCGCTGCTGAGTGAACAAAACGGTTTCATTTAGCTACGCTTCATGTGAAGGTAGAAAGACGCAAACTCAATGACACATTTGGAATTAGCTGTTTGGTGCATTGCACCACTGCTGAGTCAGTTTTGAACTCATTCAGCAGGAGGTGTGATGGGGGTAGAGAATGGAGAAGCGCTTGTTTTACCTTCCTCTGCTGTCCACGAGAGGTGTTGCGTGAGAGCGTGTGAAGGGGGTCAGATGTGTGTGTCTCCTTCTCAATGCATAGGAGTTGGCAGCCCTACAGTGTAGTCTCAAATTCATGGTAGACGTGATATTAGGTGAATATTTCACCTAACCGAGCCCATATCCAAACTCAGGGGCTTCATCCTTCCAAAACGATTCGACAAAGCGAAGACTCCTCAAACTGTGATCGCTAAACCTTTTGCCTGGATTTGAAGGAGGGTTCTGGTGTACCCGTTACACAACACATTTTCTGGACATATTATAATGAGACTGTTACTGTGGATCACACACAGAACTACACACCACGCCGGCGTTGTCATTTTCACACACGTTTATTTCCCAGGACTGATCAGCAGCACAGCTCCTCCTCGCTTCTGGATCCGCTTGGTCGGTCGTTGGGTTCTCCCCCGGCTGGCTCCTCATCCCCGCGGTCTCGCATTATTACATAAAAACAGCACATAAGTCATCAGATGGCTATGACTTGTTTCTGGACACGTGGGGCAGATATTTTACTTTTTGTTGTGTCACAAGACTTTGCCACGATGTGGGTGGTTTATCACTGGCTGTTAACCACTGCCTTCAGCATGTTTTATCAGCTGGAAACCTGTAAAATGTAACTTTACTGTCCTTTCTTCTACTTGTGCAGCCTACAGCTCTACTTGTGTTAACCATGCTGATAGATTTCATTTTGTGGCTATTTAGCTCTGTTTTACTGTGGTCAACGGGGAGGTGCTGTCTTCCTGCCCTCCAGCCTGGGGCTGGGGGGCAGGATTGTGGGCACGTTACATCACGCTGCAATGGGTCTGTAAAGGATAACACATTTTACTCATGTCATTATTGCAGAAATACAATAAGGATTTTCCCTCACTAGGGTCATGGGAACTGGTGCCAAACTCCAGCAGTCGCTGGGTGAGAGGTGGGGAACCTCCTGGATAGGTCTCCAGTCCAGCACAAGAACAGAGGCAATCAGTCACTATGTCCATTATAGTGTCCAATTAATCTGACATGCAGGTTTTTTATCTGTGGGAGGGAACTGAAGTACTTGGAGAAAACCCACACATGCATGGGGAGAACATGCCTACGACGCAGAGAGGCTGCAGTTGGGATTAGAACCTGCAACCCTCTTGCTGTGAGTTGCCACCAACTGCACCACCATGCAGCCTTAAAGGAGATACACCCAGATACAAATACATGTTCATAAATCCATAAAAGTATTTTTAATAAAATATTTACTTAGATGTGAATAAAGTGTTGTCTTTGTTCTTTTGAACACTTCAGAGGGCTCTGAAGAGACATCTGTGTGTGTGTGAGCATTTTTCAGGGCAATGTTGCAGAGATGTGTCTGTGCACAGATGGTTAACAGCAGGCTGACCTCATCCCACCAAGTTCATTTTCCCAAACTACAATTATACAAGCAAAGATCTGCTGAGCACACAAACTTCCACAGCAGCCCGAGGTTTCTCCTTCATGAGGTTACACATGTTCACACATGGGAGCGTCCCGATACAAATGCACTCCGCTGCTCAGCGCCCATTAGTGCAGCTCAAGGCCAAGTTTTCACCCAAATCAACTTTGACTGGAACTCAGTCAACCCCACCAACTGGATTCTCCCTACGGGCCAGCGCACTGGTAGGATTTGAACCAGTGACCTTAAACACACAAATGCACATCTCTTCAGGCTGCAACTGTACTTAATGTGCAACTTTTTATGTTTCCCACAACGCTTGAAGAAATGTGTTTTAGTCGGCCTTGTTCACCCCTCCTACTCATCATTGCACTGTTCTTAGCTGACCAAACACATTTAAGTGTTTATTAAAGGAAAACAGCCAAAAAGCAAAAGAAAGAAGGGAGTAATAAAGCTAATTTAGAGAATATTCTTACCTGAATTATATTTCTGGACCCCACATTGACATTCTGCTGTTTATCTATCATCTAAATCTGGTTGGATACATCTAATTAACATTGGTTTATAGGGTGAGCGAGATACAATCCAAAAGAGCATTAAGGATAATGCTAAATTTGAGCCAAATTCCCCTCTAGTTGTCATATTTGCTTTGCATTCTGGGAATTGCTGGAGAACATGAACACCATTTCTTTGGCAAGTGTTGCCAGTGCTGCTTAGGCTTGGAATATACTTGCTTTTGAACCTTGCACTAGCGTAGGAAGCAGGCTGCATCTTTGTTCACATACTTGCTGCTGCACTGCATGGAGTACTGGATCGTTCTGCTAGGGGGTGCACTAGAGAACTTAGATTGGAAAAAGAGCCAGGGTTGTGGGGTACAACCAAACAAACGTGGCGTCAATAGAAGAGATCAGTAGCTGGTTAATTTGGAGATCTTGGCAGAAAAAAGACAGCAGCGGTATCGTATAGTATGAAAGACCTCTAAACCAGAGATGGCGTCACCATGGTGAGTGCGTCTCGCTCGCTTTGTCAATTCCACCAACTGGTTGCTTGTATATTGCAGCTTTCAGATGCAACGTGTTAAAATCGAGGGATGAGCACAAACAACGCTTCAAATCAACACAAGTTATGTGTGGCAGCCATTGTAACATGCATTCGTTAAACAGCAAATATATTTCAGGCCTTAAAGTTCTCAATGACCAAGGAGCTCAGAGCCTGCCCACTCTCACTAACATGTAACGGGATGGTAAATAACCTGTATTTTTATAGCACCTTTTTAAGGTTCTACAACCTCCCAAGGCACTTGAGAACACAATCAGTCAGATGATGAGGTACAATGTAGCCACAGCTGCCCTGGGGCGTACTGATGGAAGTGAGGCTGGTGAACATCGGCGCCACTGTTCCCCCCGACCACCACCAGCAGGCAAGGCAGCTTAAGTTCCCAAAGACACAGCAGGATTCTCTGGCGGGAGCTTTCTGATTACTGGAAAACTGCTCTACCTCCTGAGCTACTGCTGCCAACTTAAGCCTAATTTATACTTCTCCATGAGGGAGAGATGCACCCTCATTGACAGACATGTTTTGCTTTCAGACTTCTCCGCCAGCTCGGGATTGTTGCAAAACAATTCCCCGCCAGGACAACAGAGGATGTAGCTATTGGGTATGCTGCTACCATTACAGTAACGTATCTGGTCCACGATAGTGTAATTATGATTGTGTTTACACTGTTTTAATGTATTTCAGAGACTTTTCAATATGAAGAATTTTATCTCTAATTCCTCTCCACTTCTTTATGTGATCGGCACCTCTAAACTCACGTTTCTCGTCCTTCCACGAATAAAGCTCTTGCTGCGTATCTTTGTACTCCTTCAGTCACGGGTGGATAAACGTTCATATTTTCAGGTTTTTCTGTGATGCTTTCTTCAGTTTGTTCTGTGTCTGCTGCTAAATATCACGACGGTGACACAGGGAAGCTTGCACGTTTGAGCCCCGCTCAGTTTGTCGATGTCGTGTCGATGGGCAAAACACGTGAACCCCCTTGCCTGCTAACGGTGGTTTATCAGGAGTTACTTTACATTATCAGTTCCTGGTGGAAAAGGTCACCTCAAGAAGTGGTACAGTCTCCAAATCAAAGTTTTATTGTGTGGAGCTTGCAGATGGTGGCATTTACCTGCTGTTTACGACAGCTAAAAATAGCACGGCGAAAGCGAGCCTTTAAAATGGGCATGGACGTAATTTTTGGGGGGACAGAGGGGACATGCCCCCCCCCCCACTTTTTCCAAAGTCAAGTTTTGACCCCTGCACTTTTTACCATCCAAAAACAATATTACGCTATGCTAAATTGACACTGGTTGAGTTCTAGGACCAAGCGGAAAACAACCGTTTGTGTTGAAGCCTGTTTCCCATTAGAACATACTGTAAAGATACCCCCCCCCACGTCCCCCCCACTTCTAAAGTGAAAATTACGTCCATGAGGATGGGTGTGGGTGTTTTCATTTGAATATTTATAAATAAAAGTGAGATTCCTGTATGAGGTATCTACGAGCATCAGCAGTTGCTCTAAAAGTTTTATGAAAGCCATCAAAGCAGGTATCAGAGTGTTTGATCTGAGACACCGAACATTTCTGAAAAAAGTAAATAAATTAAATAATTAAGATGCAGAGGGCGATTCAACGAGGCTTCAGTCTGTCAGTCAACTGAAGCTGTGCCTTTAGAGAATCTCTTCTGGCAACGCTGAAAGTCTAAAGCCGAGCGTACGCTGCAGCTCTTTAATGAGATCTCTGGGCAATCTGAATTATTCTGATGGTTTCAGAGGGTTTAGCCTCGGGCCGTGTCGCCCTTCGCTGATAAATCCCGGTTATGAAAGAAAATACGCCCAAGTGATGGACACATAAACACAATAAGAGGACTTACGCTGGATCATGTGAGGTCCATGCAACAAAAATGTTCACAGCATTAAAGTGTTTTCTATGTAATCACTTTTCAAATGTAGATCTCTGAGTTATTAATCTTGTCTGCCAGGTGTTCGGCCTCCAAAGTGCTCTTCACTCTAGTTTCTAACATTATTAATGATTCTCTTCAAATTAGAGTGAGAGACATAAAAGTTACTGTAGCCTGGTAAACAATGAATAGCAGCCATCTGCTCGCCTCACTCAGAGTGCATTCAGGAGTCTGACAATCGTAAGGAGCTTCAAAAATGCAAATGAACAGAAGCTCACAAACAAACAACAACTTCTAACACAGCTGTTTCCAAGACGGCGAGAGCCAGAAATAGGTTTTCTGCTCTTTAATAGGAGCTAATTAATGGTTTTAGCTGAGTATTAGCCGACTCAAGGCACCCATTGTGACTAATTTTTATCCCGCTATGCACTGATGGACTTGGAAATGTATGAATGGATGGGATATGTAGATGCGTGTTTGGAAATGGGATGCGTTTCCGTGTTCAGTCTTGGGATAATTTCTAGTTTGTAATTCCATTAGATTTATGGCTGAGGCAGCGCACTGCTCCCTGGATACTTAATTATCATCTGAGTTAATTGAAAGAGCTGTAAATCATTATTTCCCTTTAGAACAACCATGTGCTGCAAAAAGATTAAAAATAAATGCTTGTTTCTTTTGCACTTAGGTAATACAACAAAATCAAATATGGATGACCTAAATGACCTACGGTACTACCGAGGAACCCCAACGGTGAATATTCATCTATATAAAATTAGATTATAGAAAACATGGTTATGACAATAAATGTATTTTTTTATTTCCAAGTTAAAAGTTTAACATTTTAAGTCCATTAATCTACGTTGGTTGTTTTTAACAAGAGTTTTTCAGATACTAAGTCAGCATTTAGAGTTTTTATAATCAGAGAAACTTTTAGGTGTTGGTGACTAAAAAATATGTTTTATTTATTATTTCTGATCATAATCAGTGACTCTGAGTTCTTCATACTGGCCGAACATGAAAGTAGTCTCCTACACCTATATCCTGCATTAGCTTCTGATAGTAAATAGACGGTGAAACTCTAGGATTAGAAAAGCCTGACATATCTACATCACACTGTCACTTTACTTTCATGGACTCATCCATCTTGACTCACAACAGGGAAGGCTGTTGTTTAACATCCTGGAAACAGTAGAGGACGTCTCAGCTAGCAGAAGCTAACAATTAACAACTCCACTACACAGCAGAACTCCTTCAGGCTTGGGTTAAATGTGGAGATAAAACATCAACGCTGCAAAGAAAACAGTCAGTGGTAGAGTCTGGTTTATGTTAGTCAATTAGATGTGAGCTGTCCAAATATCAGGAAATAAGACTTCACATCCTGCTGTTATGTGGCTCACTTCTGGTTCCTGAAGCACGCTGTAATGATCTGTAGTTGTATTTTTATACACTGCAATTAGATCTAAATATTATAATCAGAAGTGGTTGTTTTTATCATCAGGGAGTTTACTTAAACACTCTGTATTGACTGAGAGACAAGAAAAGAGAGAGTTGGGATCGTTTAAGAATCTTTAATTTCTATAATTATAAATTCTTACAATCTACCAGGACTATCTCAATGATGAATGCATATGGATTTGGTCGTGGATCGTGTTGGTGTGTGTGTGTGTGTGTGTGTGTGTGTTTCAGAATCTCTAGGCTGACGTAGCGAATCTGGTTGTTATGACTAGGCTACCACGAGGCTTCAGAAGCTGATGACATGAGCCGCCATTTTTTGCCGTGACCACGTACCCTATGGAGCCTCCCGTGTAGATCAGGAAATGCCAGGTCCTCGGACCCTCGGATGTACTGGAGCTGGTGAAACAGCGGTCGCAGCACTACAAAGCCCGTCTGTGGGTCGACTACGGTAGCAGTCGGCAGGCGTCAGCAAGTTCACTCTTATTTTGAAGGAACGTCATTTTGTTGTTCAAATGACGGAAATCCAGCTTGACAGTTCTCAGCTTAAAATAGGAAAGTACAGCTGGCCAGTCTGTACTTCTCTTTTGGCGGTGATGGATTGAGAGCTGGTTGAAAACTACGTTGAGAGTATGATGTAACTCCTTTGGAGCTCAGATCGAACAGAGCTGAGGTTAAAATGGAACTGAGTATAAAATGGCGTTGTCTTGTTTTATATCCCCTAATTGTTTACAAATCTTAGTAAACCAGATTGGACAACTTTCATTAAACAACCAGATCCTCTCTACGACAGACGAAAGTTCTGATTGGTTGAAAACAATGTGTCATGCGTTTCCATGGTAATGTAGATCAGTCTGTCTGGTGCAGTCCTGTTTATTCCTTAAACACATAACTCATGACATCTTTATTTCACAGATCATTCACCTGATTATTAATGATCAACATATGCTTTGATTAGCTTTATCCCAAATAAAGTACTTTGATTAATTAATGGAAAGCGTTCTTCTGTTCTTCTGTCTCTTCTCCTGGAATGTAAACATACTGAACCAAGCGTCCGACCTTGGTGATATTACTGTGTGAAGGGGCAGCTGTTAAGGGCAGACCATTATAATATTCATAACGCTACAACGCGCTCTTGAGCCTTACAAGGTTTCATTCCTACCAGAGACCACTGCAAATGTATTGATTAAACAAACATGTGTTCCACTCCTTTAAGCTATAACGCAGACTCAGACTCTGTAATGCAAACAAATTCTTCATACCCAAAACAAAAACACTACTACTACTACTGCTACTACTACCAGTAATAATAATAATAATAGCCAACATGTAACAACTTTTTTTTTTCGACAGCCTGCAAAGATTATTTTAGGTTTTGTGTCAAAAAACGTAAAGCGGACTACAACTGCTCGGCTCACCAAATTGACATCATCAAACCAGACACATAGAAGAGAAGGTTTAGTTTAACGGCCTTCAAATCCTTCTTCCTTGACAGCAGAAGGAGCATTAAACATGGAAAAAAGGACTATAAATCAGGCCATGTGGTAAGTAGCAGCTACGCTGGGGGAGAAGAGATTCTGCAGAGATGTCTTATATAGAAAGTCTGATTTGTAGTCATTTATTTTATTGAAACACACAGTTATTTATTGTTTAAATTGAAGTAAGTCATGTGTGATGCAGGGTGTAAGGCAATTTTTTGGGGGGTCAGGGGACCTATGAGTGCAAAGGGAGGAGACTTCAGCTCCCTAAATATTATAACTCTTAATGATCTTTTGATGTTGAACTTTGAAAGAAACTGGACTTCAATGAAAGTTCTACATCCAGGATAATTGTGGGTTACATCCCTGGTCTCCGTCTAATGTTTTCTCCCCTTTTAAAGGAGTGAATATGTGCATAGGCCATCTTTAGATTTGGTGTCAGCCAGTCAGACTTCAGACGCTCAAACCCAGTGTTTGATCATCGGCAGCCGCTGAATGCTTCTGTGGTGATCATGGGATTGGATCACGAGACTGAACACGTTCCTTCGCATCACAGTTCATTCCAGGATTGGGAGCTGTACAGTCTGTGCATTCGTGGTGTTACCTGTGATCCCAGGAACTGATGAGCAATCATAAAGTTGTAGCTAACTTCTATATTTCAGACAGATTCTTTGGACATTTCACGAGGTTATCAGTTGCTCATGAGCTAACTGGGAACTGTAATTGCTTTGGAAATTGCCCCTTTGAGAAGTGGCTGACCCAATTAGTTTTAGGATTGAGTGTGCAGCAGCATCTCTGTCTAAGTGTTGCAGCTCATCTGTCGGAGTATTTCAGACTCACACTGGCAGACCGCCTCCATCTGTATTTGTATCATGTCAGCCGGCGTGATTAGTTAATTATGTTTGCGTTGTCTAAAGACTGCAGTGCCTCTGAGCTGATGCCCCGTCACACACACACACACACACACACACACACACACACACACACACACACACACACACACACACACACACACACACACACACACACACACACACACACACACACACACACACACACACGCACACACACACACACACACACGCACACACAATATTTAAATCTGAAAGCATAAAAATGAGGCTTTGTTTATTTGTCAACAACTGAACTGCTCATTAGGATAAAACTAGTCATGATGGAAATCCAAATGAAAAGAAAGGAGCTGTTTATCTCCAGGAGAAAGATGCATTGTACAGGACAGTCAGCTGGTAGTGTCAGGTTTTTTTTTTTTAAAGAAAACATCATGATGTAGTGTCAGAACACATTGTTGGTAAAGCTGCTTTGGCTTATTGTATGTTTGGAACATTGCATCGTCTCAACTAGGCAACCTGATAGAGATGGATAAGATCTTGGTCCCAATTCTTGGAGAAATCACAGATCTGTCCTCAATCAGCCATTTTGACTCTTTTGCTAGGAAAGGGTTCTCATTTTTTTTAGAGATTCAGGGTGCAAAGTGACAGACCTTGAAAAACCTCAACACCTGGCTTACATGGATCAGCTCTTGGCTTGCCGGAGTCTGCTCTAAATCATTTTATTTTTCTGCTCAAAGACCTCCACCTTCCTTTTATCCCAGGGCTCTGTGAGATCAGTCATGAGAACGGTGTAGGCCTTTTTACAAAACACAAAGTCTGGGATTCCTGCTGTGCCTGGTCATAAAGTAGCAACGCCATTGTAATGGGGTTTCCTATGGAGGGGTACAATTCAAGGAATACCTGTCCCTCCATTATCTAAACCGCTTCGTCCTGACAAAGGCCAGCATCATGTTAAAACTGTTAGTGTGCATAAAAACACAGTTTGGTAACACTTTACAATAAGGTTTCTTTTATTAATGTTACTTAGTGCATTATTAAGCATTAATAAACTATTTAATAAAGTATAAACAACTGGTTAACCATCTTATGTAATACCCTAAGGTCAATTCATTATTAACAATAGCCAGGTTTACAAAGCAATGCTGTCGATTTGCAGCAGCGCTGAAGCGGCAGCAGCGAGCCTTTGGTGGCTCATAAGTGGTCGTGGCAGAAATGTTGCGCCATTGTGTCCTTTTTACAAAACATTAAATGATGGCGGCATAAAGCGGATATGAAGGTGGTCTGTGCTGCAGAAGACTTCCACTTATCTTGGACATAACTTGCTTTTTATTATGATTGAAGCCACTATCTTTGTTTACAGATGTATCTCTATAATGGGAGTAAATTTCTGGAATGAGGCTAAAATAGAATTGAAATTAGAAACTACACTTTCAGTTTTTTAAAATCCTTATCAGTAAAAATATTTTGATTACTATTAATTCGAAATTGGTGCATGTGTTTGTGTTTATAAATTTTGGTAGTGTCACAGTGAAGGAATTAAAAAAAATGATTAAAGGGACTTTACGGAGTTTTTAATTTTTATGCTCGCGATTGCCCCCTCAGGCCAAAAGCGTAAAGGCAGCTTCAATAGTAGGCTCGTGCACGAGGCGCGCATGCTGTACGTGCACACCCCTTAACGAAAATCACAGCTGAGACAGTCCCTTGTGTGTGTGTGTGTGTGTGTGTGTGGCCTGGAGGACAGAGGACAGGAGAACCCACAGCTAATTAATTAAATAATTTGGTTCTGTACCTTTCTCTTCAGCACAGCCGACAAAGGTTTAAGATGGGTCAGTCTTCCTGCATGCTCAGACCATTCCATTCCCTTGCTTGAAAAATTGTTCCAAAATGAAAGTTGAACCCATGTCTTTTTTATCTGTGAATTCAATGCCGTTCGGCGAGTCTCAAATAAAAATTTGGGCATATTACTGTAAAAAAATATACAATTAATGTAAAAAATAAACTCTAAATAAATTATGTTCACATCCAGAATCAAACCCAGGTCTTCTGCATGAAAGCCCAACATTTCACCAGGCAAGCTAAAGCGCCAGTGACATTGTTTGCATCTGTAACATTTATATCCTAATGACAGCTGAAACAGCGTTCAAAAAATGGTTCGGAGGGCTATGCCTGAGTGTGAACGCGCATGAAGCAGCCTGCTTGACCCGAGCAGCTCTCTTTTTCTGTGATTTAACAGAAAAATAGGCAATCACAGTAAAAATGCCAGGGCTCATTTACAGGACCAGGGCATTGCAGGAGAATGTATTAAGAAGAAATTTATTATTTCTATACATGTTTTGGCTGTCAAACTTCCATAATGCCCATTTAAGTAAGTAGGTTAGGCAATATTATACGCTTTTGCTTCTGCCTAAACCTGTTCAGTCATGAAATGTTCAAAAGTGAATGTGATTGTATGGGAAATGTGTAGATACTAAAATAGATACGATATACAAGTATATGAATATATGTTCGTGGAGGTTTGAAAATACATGGATTTATATGTATGATATGTTACTGCCTCCATGAATTACTATTTTTGATGATGATCACTGAATAAAATAGACCATTCATTAAAAAAATTGATCATTCATTCATTAAGTTTTTTGACAAGCCATTGCTAAAGATGTCTGTCCTCCACAGTTCCTGTGTAGTCTCTGGTGATCTGAGCTCCAACTCTTACGGAGAGAAGCTCCAGGAGCTCTGTATTGCTTCAGATTATAATCTCGCCTGATTTTATTCACTAAAGTGAAACTTACAGCTCGTTTTGACTTTCATTTTCAATATAGTTGCCTGCCCAAACTCGGCAGGAAACAGTACAGTACATCATTGCTGTACTGAGCCTGTCTGTTAAAGTATCCATGCAAAAATTAAAATCGCCTCCAAGTATAAGTGGACAGTCCAAGTATTTGGAGAGTACAGAGAAAAAATTATGAAAGAATGAAGGGTCATCAATATTTGGACGGTATATGCTGATGATACATAAGCTTTGGTTTCGTATAGATATTTTTAGTATTATAAATCTACCCTCTGAAACTGTGTCAAATACTGTGAAATGTATGTTTTGGTGTATTAAAATAACTACACCTCTTTGCCTAGAGTTATAGCAGGCAGAGAACATGCTGGGAAACGCCGATGTTTTAAGTTCAACAGCAGATGTGGCAGATCTATGGGCCTCTTGTAATAATATTATGTCTGCTTGCACTCTTTTTAACTGATCAAAAATCTTTAATCTTTTCTCTCTGGAGCCAGCTCCATGTACGTTCCATGAGACAAACCTTAGTGCACTCATAGATTTGTGTGTGTGAGTAGCTAGAATATGACGCCTTCTTGTTTATGAGAGAAGATAAGTAAACAAATGCATACATTAATCTGATAGTAAATAGTAGAGAGTAAATAATAAGGGTATCATTATAATCATTATTATCATTTGCAATATTAATAATAATAAATAATAGTAGTGATATTAAAAATGATAATATTTTAACAATATTAATATAAATATATTAATGTTGATAAATGATAAAGCATAAATAATAATAATAATAATAATAATAATAATAATAATAATAATAATAATAATAATAATAATAATAATGACAAGCCCAACAGTGTTTTTGATTGTGCAATGAAACGCCTTAGGCTACTTATCGTGTGTGACAGTGCGTGTGTGTGTGTGTGTGTGTGTGTGTGTGTGTGTGTGTGTGTGTGTGTGTGTGTGTGTGTGTGTGTGTGTGTGTGTGTGTGTGTGTGTGAGTGTCGGGCCGTAAAATCTAACACAGCTGACTCTGTGAAGATAACTTATTTATCTTATTAGTTTTAAATGTTCACATTGTATTTAAGAGTTTATTCTTTGATTAAGCAACTCATACAAGCTGAGAGTGTTCACTTTATTCAGAGGCATGAAGAATCCTGTAGAACGATAAGGGAAGCTTGAGGCTTTGAGCAAGGAACATGATGTTGACAACACGTTATCATGTGTTCAGAGCTGCAGAGAGGCTCTGAACTCCAGCTGATGGAATGCAGGATCCGACAGATTAAAGGCAGCACATGCAGACTCCTGTCTCCATGTCGACCAGATATTGAAAGGTCAAACAGTACTTAAAAACGGACCATTTCTGGACATTACATCATCGTCATTAAATTGAAGTCTGACAGATGCCTTAATTATGACTTGAAAGATCAAAGTTAAGGACTTGGACTTGACTTGGACTTCCACATCATTGACTTTGGACTAGACTTTGACTTGGTTGTCTTTGACTTGGACTTTATTTGAAACTTGACCGGAAAGACTTGTGACTTACTTGTGACTTGAAAAGCAGTGACTTGGTCACACCTCTGCCGATACCGGTACTTGGATCTGAGTACTAGTGGATACAGATTACTGATATTTCTACCACACAAAAAATGCAATGAATTGGAATACAGGTTTTATCTTCTTTATTTTTCCATGGGAAAAGACTGTGAGGTAAATAAAAAAAA
Source organism: Nothobranchius furzeri (assembly GCF_043380555.1). Lineage (NCBI taxonomy): Eukaryota > Metazoa > Chordata > Actinopteri > Cyprinodontiformes > Nothobranchiidae > Nothobranchius > Nothobranchius furzeri. The sequence continues at coordinate 43,461,648 of NC_091747.1, read as the reverse complement.
TTAATAAAAATGATCACAAAACTAAAATATTAGGTAAAGGGAAATGACAAATTACAGTGAAGCCACTTTCAGACAACTGCATTGGTATCGGTTAACTTTTACCCATACCGATACTGGTATCTGTATCGGCCCAATACCAGTATCGGTATCGGTGCATCCCTAGTAGCAAGACCTAATTTTAGGTCAAATACCTTTAGTCTGGGCATCCATCTTCAATGCAGAATCCAGTTTTACTCCCAAGTCAGTAACAACTGGTTTTTATGAGACCAAGGACTTGAGGTTGAGACCATGATGCTGACTTTACTTTTACTGCAGCAAAGGAGAATCCTGCAGGAATATAGCCAATTACTGTCCATTTAATTCATTTTATTTAGTTCAGCAGTGTTTAGGAACAATCAGCATCTTCCTTTATTATTACAGAGTACTTTCCCCACATTTTTCCTTTCTCTGCTTGGCTTGAGTGTGACTTCTATAGAAATGTATCTGGAATGTGTTTCGTTAAAGTACAAGTTTTGTCTTCTGATAAGATTCTCCATGTGCGAAAAAACAAAAACAAGCAAAGGAGGTCAGATTATTAAATTTTCATGATTCACCAGAACCTGGTTAAGCTAGCTGCAGGGCACAAACATGAGCTCAACACCAACAGAACTCAAAGGGAGATGCTTGTTGCTGCAGTTCAATTCATCGCTGACCTAAATGGATATGTGACATTTAATTTTATTGTGCATAAAGATGTTTTCAAAGCTCCGTGCATTGGGACAGATGAGAGCCGTCATGTGAGACAGTAGAAGCAGCTGATCCCTGTTGAACCTTCTTGGAAGTGATCCATATGAGGACGCTCCATTTTAATCAGACCCCAGAGGTAATCTAAGCGGGACATTATCCGCTCCGCTGCGCCTCTGCAGCATCTGCTCGGCTCTGCCACCTGCCCAGGATGACCTCACACATCTCCGCTGACTCCTCTGCTTCACCACATTTGGGTTTGGTTTGACTGCGGTTCACTAAACATCAACACCTAGATCTGTTTTTGGTCACTGATCAGTATTTTTCCATGATTTATCCTCAAATATTCACATTTCACCACCAGGGTTGCAAAATCATTGCTCAGAGATTCTTAAAATTCATTAACGTCACCGTGGTGTCAGTGAATCACCAAAGGCTGTTTGTAGAAGGTTGAGACTGCTGTTAAAGCAAGAAAACCTTTTCTTTAGCTAAAGCTTTTGAGAGAACATTGCAAAAATAAATTCATTACTTTAAAAAACATAAATTGTTCGTCAGTTTAGAAGACTTGTGTTTTCTTCCTTGATGGAAACATTAATTATCATGAGTTGTTTTAATGAGAAAAAGTGAATGTTCACTTTTTAGAATCAGTATTTGTTTGGTTTGACCCCTTAAGGTCACATGACCTTGCACTAGTGAGTTTTCTCAGTCAAGCTGATTTATTCTTTTAACATTCTTGGGTTAGGGTTAGGGTTGATTTTCACTAAATGAGAAAGGTCAAAGGTGGGTGTCCAAGTGTTTGTTAGCAAAGTATTTCTGAACCTTTGAATGGAAACCAAAGTAAATGAAAGTTTATTTACGTGGCATCTATCAGGACATTACTCACATTGCCCATAGCAGAGAAAACTTACATTCCAGTACATCCAATAGTTAATTAAAAGTAATTAAAATATATTTTATCATCTAGCTCCACTGGGTCTGCAGACCTCAAACTAAGGCCCTGTCCACATGTAGCCGGGGATCTGCCAAAACGTAGATATTTTTCTATGTTTTGGCCTGTCATCCACACGAAAACTGAGTTTTTTCACACGAAAACAGATCTTTTTAAAAACTCCAGCCAAAGTGAAGATCTGCGTTTTCTCCGTTTTGGGTGTCTGCGTGTGGACGGACAAAACCGGAGTTTTAAGGTCCGCAACGTCACTTTCCGCGACAAAAAACGCTGACATCAAGTGTGTGACCTGTGTTTACACTAGCCGGCATCATGGAAGCCTTCAGAGCTGCGCTCTGTCACTACCCGATCCATCAATTGTCCAAGCGCTTTCTGCTTGTTTGTTTTTGCAAGCGGAATTACTGCTCCTTGCGGAAGACCACAGACGAAGGATGAGGTTAAGAACGGGGAAGTACTGCCGCCTACAGGTCTGGCATGTCCTTAACAACGTATTTATCCGGGTACGTGTGGACAGAGTTTGTTTTTAAAAAGCGGTGGTGTGGATGCAAGTTTTTGGAGGGGCGGATATTCGTTTTCAAAAAACCCCGGCTACGTGTGGACTAGGCCTAAATTGAGGAGAGTTGAGACCTTTACTTTTCAGTCTCGCAGGGATCTGCTAGGATGCAAAATGTTTGCTGGTGCTGGACTGTTCAAAGCTCTCAAAGTATGAATCAAGATCTTGTAATTGACTTTTTAGTGGACGAGGAGCCAATGGACCTGGAAGAGGAGCCATGTGACTTTGGTGGTTTGGTGAGAAGTCTGGCAGCAGTGTTTTGCATTCAACACTTCCCGTTAAGATGGCTGCCACAGCCATCTGATCTTAGAAAACACAAAAATGGTTTAAACCGAAGTACAAAGAATTTGGCATGTTAGTTGCTGAGGCATGGCCTAAACACAAGAGCTCAAGCTGATATTACCAGATCTTTGTTTGCCATTTCCTGTTGGGCACACACAAACAATATCAATCACGCATTGCAAAGTGAAGTAGCTAATAGATTGGGTATTGTCATATTTTTAGGCACGTCTGCACCACAAGCTCATGAAAAGAATAACTAAATAAATTAAATGAAGAGATTCACCTTAAAGTGATGGTGGGCGATAGGAGGCAGTACATACCTAAGTCACTGCAAGCAAATATTTTTGTAATCAAGTAAGACTTTACCAACAGATTGCCATTAGGGTCAAAAATCCCTGCGAGCACAACCTGCAACAAAATGACAAAACAAAAATGTTTGTTACATATCAGTAAATGCATTTTGTCCTCACAGGCTCCCATAGAAGGAAACATGGCATCGCCCAGAGACTTAGACCCACTCCCGTTTATTTCAGACCTGATTCTTATGGTTATATGTTACAAGCTGCCATTATTTTTCAACAACTGGGCCTCATTTTGTTTATTTTCAACAACATTTCGATGGATATTTCCAGAGATTAATGGTAGAAACTACATGCTGTTGCATTAAGTCTGCAGATAACTTATTCCAATTCCAAGGAGCTTTAACACAAAATCATGCTTCTCTGCTTCATTTTAAACTGAGGAATTACAAAATAAATCTGGTCATTCATCCGAGGATGATACAAAGAACTGAAGAAAATGGTGATCACAGGATCCCGAAAAAGACAAAACTGGTAGAAGCTGCAGCATGAAAAGAAGCCAGTGAGGAAGACAAGAATAAGCAGAGGTCACGCAAAAGTCGGCTGGAACAGGTGAGATTTCAGCTGCTTTTTAAAGGAGACCACTGAGTCCACTGATCTCAGGCTCAGGGGGAGAGAGTTCCAGAGTCTGGGGGCCACAGCAGCAAATGATCTGTCACCTTTGGTCTTTAGCCTGGTGCTGCACAACCAGTAGGCTTTGATCACTGGACCTCAGGGACCTGCTGGGGGTGTAGGGACTAAGAAGATCACCAATGTAAGATGGTGCTTGTCCATGTAAGGCCCTATAGACCAGAACCAGGATCTTGAAATGAACCCTCATTGCTACAATGTAACTCATACAAAGTATGTACCAAATGTACTGCTGAGTGTGGTTTTCATCCATCCCTTCAGCCATGGAGCAAATCCTGTTTTTACTCTGCCTGCTTCACTCCTGCCAGTGTTTGTTAATCATTTGTATGTTTCTGTAGACTAACCGGAAGAACATTGGCACAAAAGGGTGCACATCGCCACCTACCGTCACGGAGGAATTCACTTCACTCAGTAATTTGTTTTTCTAAGCAACATGTAAGCTAAAATAAAGACTCCCATTCTGATAATTGCCATAGCTCAACTTACCAGTTGTATGTACTGCGAATACTATGGTCAAATTGTTGTCTTTCATCTTTGGAAAGATATTTTTCATGAAATTCCAAAGATGCCTTCATAACTATAGACACAGTCAAAGCTTTTGTCAAAACTCAGAATAGAACCATCTCAGTTTCGTCTTATTTGACAGCCACAAGGGTTCAGTAAAAGTCTTACATTCACAATCCAATAAAATCAGGTTTTCATCATAAATTTTGCTTGCTTCCAACCTTTACAGCACTGCCCCTCACGTGTGAGCTTGACTTAGGGTGAAGCTTCAAACTTTAACACAGACAACACAACATATTATCATTCAGCCTCTTTACTTACAGGTAAAGGTGTGTGTCGGTGTTTAGTTTATCTGGAGTGTGTGCAGGCTGATCATTTTTGAAGTTGCATCCAAAACTATTTTATAAATTGCATTTACCGAAATAAATCAGAACAAGTCAGTTTAACTGCGTCATGGCTGTAGAAAAGGAGAACAAAGCAAACATCTTTTTCACAAGTGTGCACGGGTGTGTTGATCTAAAAATAACTTGATTGTTTGTACTCACTAATGTCTTTGCTATATAGTATGTGTGTGTGTGTGTGTGTGTGTGTGTGTGTGTGTGTGTGTGTGTGTGTGTGTGTGTGTGTGTGTGTGTGTGTGTGTGTGTGTGTGTGCGCGCGTGCGTGTGTCACTGTCATCTCAAAATCTGTCAAAACAACAGCCATCTTCAAAGCAAGTCAGTCACACTCTCAGATAACTTTGGGAATAAGAAAACAGCTGCGAATGTTGTCACCTAAAATATTTATATCCGTTGCGGCTCAAATTCAGCTGTACTTCCCGACAGATCCGTACTATTTTCACGTCTGTCAACAGTACGGGAGCGTGAACAGAAGCTGCTGCTGTCATCTGCATCAACGGCGACGTGCGCTGCTCCCAGGGGGAAGTGGAGCAAACCTTTCATGCTAATAAAGACTTTCCGAGGGCAAATGCGATAAACTGAGCAGTGCAGGTACAGTACGCAGGAGGGAGAGTGAGACAAATCATTCCCCAGGATGACATTCAGGCAGATCACGTGGGAGATGCTACCGTAACTCGCTGTGAAATTGATTCCATGAAGTGAATCATGATCTAATCTGGTCTGCCGAAACAAGGCAGATTGTTCTGCAGATAGTCTGCAGAATCTTTTTTATTTTTGTCTGAAACCAACATCTACCTGCGTTTTTCTCTGGAGCTGCATTTGCTTTGATTTCAGCTAAAAGCTGAATAACCGAGTCAGAAACCAGCAAATAGGTTCTGGTCATTAAATCCTCCTCCTCTAGGAGCTCGCTGTCGTCACAACACGCTGCTCATTTTTTGACAAGCAATCTGAATCACAGGGTGACGAAAGCTCACAGCACAACCCTCTAATCAGAAACAGTCAGGGACAAGCCCTTAAGAGCTTTATTTGTCCACAGAGCTGTGATTACACAAGTGACTTACTCCCCATGTTACACACTCAGGAATATCAAAGGAATAAGTCCCATTATAAGTAATCTTGGTGTATTTTTTCCGACATTGACTTGAAACTTCGATCTGGCACAGAGGAAACATTCATCACTATTATATGAGACCTAGATGCTGTCAGAAGGCGGTGACGTTTGAGTGATGGCTCAGCTTCTTGTGTTTCTTCAGCTGCTCATTCGACCCGCTGTTCTTCATTTTTCATGTTCGGATGAGGAGAGGAGTGTCAGGAGCAGATCTGAACTCAGGTCAGCCAGGTTGCTATAGTGAAAGATTTCTGCTCCTGATCTAAGGGAATCTCAGTGCAAATAGTCTTTACTTTTTTAAAATAATTGTTTCAGTTAAGGTAAAATTCTGAAACTGAAAGTGAGCAAACAATTAAAAGACGGATGTTGCCACAAACCACGTAATAACAAATGAACAGTAATGAATGAGCTGTGTCCAGATTCAGGGGTTGAATTCTCCACAGGCAGCATTTGAAGGCCCTTTTTACACCTGGATTTGGAGAACATATTCGGTTTATCCATCATGGCCGGCCTTATCCTGAGATTCATTGTTGGCTTAATGAGGGATTTTTTTTATTGTAATAACAGCAGACAAAGCAGGAGAGCAATGATATTTTAAATTTAGGTATAAAAAAATTTGGCAAATATTTTTGTTGGTATTGTTTATTAATGGGATTCCAGTGTTTTATGGCAGGTTGCTAGGTGACAGGATGTACACCGAGGTAATGAATCGTCTATTTTCACAGCTGCTCACTTCTGAACTTTGACCACTGACCTTGCCAAACATGACCGGGTAGGCCAGGTCCTCCAGAGGAGGCAGCCCTGAATTAGGACACAGCTGTAGGCTTTTGCCCAGAAAATGGTTGAATACTTCTCTTTTGCTGGGGGTTAAGTAAGTCTTTACCTCTTGAGCTACTGACACCAAGATGCTTGAAACTGTCCAGCTTAGGAAGAGTGGGTTCTCCAATAATTAGAAGGTTCCACCGAGGAGTGCTGCTGTTATGTCCTTAGGCATGCCACTTGACCTGCCTTGCCTTGCCTGCTGGTGGTTGTACCGGTGACGCCATTGTCCGGCAGGCCTTGCCTCTGTCAGTGCGCCCCACAACAGCTCTGGCTATAGTGTAGTTCATCATCACCAGTGTGTGAATGTGTGTGTGAATTAGTGAATGACTGTGTTGTGAAGCGCCTTGGGGGGGGGGGGGTGGGGGGGGGGGGGGTTGTAGAACCCTAAGAAGGTGCTATACAAATACAAGATATTTACATTTTTTTATTTTATTTGTTCACCAGTGAGAATGGGATGGACCAATGGTTAGAGCACTGACATGATGACTCTGATCCAGTCTGTTCTGGTAAAGAAGGAGCTGAATTCACTGGACCATCTATGTTCCAACCCTCACCTGTTCCCACAAACTTTGGATCATAACCGAAAGAACAAGGTCGTAAGTCCAAGTGGCTGAAAAGAGCTTCCTCCGAAGGGTTTCTAGGCTCAGCCTTAAAGAAAAGGTTCAGCCATCTGATCGGGATGCCCCCTAGTTTTGTTCTTCTGAAGGTTTTTCAGTCATGTCCCACTTGGAGGACACACCAAGACCTCATCTTAGGTATCACAAATTCCTGGTCTGGTATTTCCCAAGAGGATATTTGATTTCTCTCCTGGATCTGTTGCCCTGAGGTAATTCGATGAATGGTTAACTGCGATTACACCTGGAGTTGTTAAAGACAATCCACTTTGAACTTCTTGGCCTTGCAAATGACTTAAGGAGACCCAATTTAGGAAATTGAGGCTATGAACGTGTGACTGTGGCTTGTAATGTAAAGGGCGTTGAGTGGTCAGAGAGGAAAGAAAAGCACAACAGTAAATTTACCTCCTGCTGGTGTTCTAATAAACTGTAATCAAGGCCACACTGCCTAGAACAGAACGTGTTACCTTGGTAACCAAGTTAGTGCAGGAAAAGTGTATGCGTCTCAACTGCACAGTGCTACTCAAGGTCATGCTTGTTTGACATAATGGACTTGACTGCATCTCTTTGACCCTGTCCTCGGTTACTGCACTTAGGTTACAGAGAGGTTTAACTTGCTTTTACAGCCAGCAACAGGATCTGGGTTTTAAAAGGCAGCACCCAAGGACATCACAAGAAAGTAACAATACAGACTTCTTTGTTCTTCAAGGGTAATTATTTTCATCTACATTTGCAAATGTACAAAACCCTAACCCTAACCCTACATGAAGCATGTTCTGAAATTAAAACAAGTGTAAATACACTGGTGGTAATTTTACTACAGTATCAGACAGTTACCTAATTGGCACTGAAAAGCCCTCAAGACGGCCCCATTCTTCAGCTTATACCACGTCGACGTATCGGCAACGCTTTCAGCCAACAAAAGGCTCGTTTCAACAGAGTATTAGACGTCGAGTCAAACGGTTCCACATAATTAGAAATAAAAAGCCCTCAAGATAGACCCATTCTTTAGAAATGTGTTTAATTGTCCAGAATGATTGCTAAGAGAGAGATCCCCCGCACTTATCAAATTAATGGATTTGAAAAGTGGGACAGCCGAGTATTTAAGGCTTATTAAAGGAGAATGGGTCATGCCAAAGGTAAGCTGTTTATCTCCTGAAGAGGAGCAGAGTAGGAAACACCTCGAAGAGAGAAAATGGGGAAAAAAACGAAAAGTCTCTTATTCAGCATCTCATTAAGTGGTCAGGCTGTCATTGTCACACAAAGTCCCAGCTAATCGTAAAACACAAACAGGAAGGAAGCGAGTGATTGAAACAAACACACAACACATCCTTCATGAGCCATGACAGGTTTTAATGTTTTATTTATGACTGTAAAGGTAGGATATGGCCACATGTGCTATCATATTTCTCTGTGCCCGTTTATAGCTCTTCCTGCATGAGTCTGGCTGGATCCAGATAACAGTGACGCTGCCTGGAGGGCAGGCAAAACATCCAAAAGAGTAATGCAGTCCTCCAGAACACCCTGCAAGAAATATGGTAATGCAGGTCAGCTCAAAATTCTTATCAAAATAGCATTCAGAGCGGTGAGTGAGTAGTGAGGACTGAATGTCAACCGGCCCGACAACAGCACAGACATCTCACGTACACAAGTGTGTTGGGTTGAAGCTGTGCTTGTTTGTTGAAGGCTGCAAAATAAAGATATTCATTCTGTTTGGTTCATGCAATAAAAGTTTATCACGTTCGTCTTATGGTTTTGTAGAACGCTTGAGTGTTTTGTAGCTAGTCTGCACGATGAGATGCAATAACGCTACACATCCGTTAACTAAAGGACTGGAATCTTTAGTGGATTTCTGTGGAGAACCTGTGAACAACTGTTCTCCAAAATTAAACATGAACTTGGAATGGTCATCCATGCCTTTATCTCCTCCCGTCTAGATCACTGCAACACACTCTTCACACGTTTAAACAAAAAGCACTTGATCGCCTTCAGTTGGTCCAGAACTCTGCAGCGAGGCTCCTAACTGCAGCAAACAGAAGAGCACACATCACTCCTATTCTAATGTCTCTGCACTGGTTACCTGTTAAGTTTAGAGTTCATTTTAGAATCATGACTATGACTTTTAATGCTCTACATGGTCAAGCTCCTCCCTATATTACTGAACAGTTAAAACTTTATGCTCCAACCCGAGCCCTCAGGTCCACCCAACAGAACCTTCTAGAAGTTCCAAAGACCAGATATAAAAGTCGAGGTGATCGCTCCTTCCAGATTGCTGCACCCCGACTTTGGGATGATCTTCCTTTATCCTCAGGTAGCATTGACAGTCTGGACACTTTTAAAAACAGCTAAAGACGTTTTTATTTAAAGCTGATTTTACCTAAATCGTTTATTTTCTAATTTTCACAGAAATTTGTAATCTTTCATCAGAAATATAAAAATTAGATGACCTGATATTTTCTGATGTTAATCTATTTTTATATTATTTTATATGCTTTTATTTTTTATTGTACATCACTTTGGTGGCATGTTTCATGCCTGTAAGGTGCTTTATAAATAAAGGTGATTGATATTTCTGTTTTGGGATCATTATGATTTGGTGACTTTGTTTTATTTTGTTTTGCTCTATGTGAAGCACTTTGTGATTCTATGTCTGTGATGTTTTACTTACTTACTTAGTTACTTTAACAGCCCGAGTTTTGGGAAACAACTTTATTCTGTGCTAACAGAACTTTTTTACACATCCATCATAATGGGACTTCTAGGAGTGACGGCTTGATGGAGATGGAAAAATTATCAAAAAAAAAGAGAGGAAAATCAGAGACTTGTTGAGAATGTGTGTCCTAAACACAAACACACAGAGCTGCACTTCCACTCATGGACACCAAAATGAAATGTAATAGAGATGTTCATGGAGATAAAGTTTGAGTCATTGACAGGATGTTTGTTTGAAAAGGAGTGATCTGCACAGGTCAACTGTACCTGAATGTCCCTAGGTCAAGGTACAAGCAGTGGGGTGATTGTTGTTTTGCTGTGGCAGCGCCAAACATCCCCTGACGTACACACCACTACAGACTGTAAAGCCCGGACCACACTGTGTGTTGTTCGATGTTTGCTCAGGGCTGCTCATGTCATACTGTGAGGTCTCCAGAAAGGTGGCACACTGTACAGTCCAAGATTTCAGTCAGACAAATTGTACAACGTCTTGCTTTAGCAGGATGAGCTAACATCACAAGCTCACCACTAAAGCGCAAACATCACTAGAAGCCGACAGCTGACCAAAACAACAATGCTGAAAAAAGGAAAAATGAGACTTGGAAGCGTACCCCTAAAAGGAGTGGTCCACACGTTCCTCCGTGTAGCTTCCCCTGTTGCTAATGTTGCTAATGCTACTTTCACAATGCATTCTAGCGTCTTGTCACTAGTTGTTATCACTCCCCGGGTTGTAGATTTTCAAGCAGTGCTTGAAGACTGTTGGAGGCTGACTTTGGCTGTAAGGGTGCTCGAGCTGTCGCTGAGCTGGTTACATCAGATGGCTAATCACACTCATGTTCACCGTTTTTGTCATGATTCTGCTCACAAGAGATTTGTCTAGCATGGCAGAAAAACGCACAATGTGGCTCAAGAGTAGAAACAAAACGTACTTGTTTTGGTCAAGCTTTTAATCCTTAGGGTTGCAGACACTGTTGCTATTCTGTTTTTGTATGGTTTTTATTTCCATTTGATTACTATTTTTAGGTAAATAGATTAAAGTCTTTTAGCATGTCGGTTGCCTTTGTGGCTGTATATCGCGCTATATAAAGAAACATTGATTAACCATTGGTTTGTTAATTGTCAGCAGAGACAGCTGCTGCAAAATGAAACTGATGTTGATGTAAAGTTATATAAAATAGTGTTTAGACAAAATAATTGCCTAAGAATACAAAAGACCACAGACTTTAAGAGGAAACTAAACACAAAACACAACCAACCGTTCCAGCTCCAGTTTGCTGCACAGTGAAACAATGTTTCTTTTCCATACTTTGTCCGTCATTTTTTCACTTGGAGCAGCACTTCCTGTTTCCTGTTTGGCCCGTTTAGACTTGTCGACCCCATAAGAGCAACCTAGAAATCATCTAGAATGATATTTCCTGCAGCACATTTGTATCCCCCTCACTAACGGACTGACAATAAATCCAGACAGTCAATCTCTTTCTAATATTTGAAACCATCTGTCACAGCAGATAACCGCGTTTGGTCGGGCGGTCATTTGGAATCTGTAACTCTCAGGGTGAATTTAGCTTTCCAGGTTGTCCCAGCTTCATCTATCGTAGAAGATTTCTTTCTTCTGGGATGGATGCAGAGCCCTCTGTGTCACGGCTTTAATGTATACGAGGCTTTGGTTTGGCCTTGTCTGATTCAATTTAAATGAAAAATACCAACGAGATGGAGAGTGGTGACAGCGACTGACACAAATTCTAACTTTCCTTCTGTTGAATAACGCACATTTACTTCTCGTCTTTTGTTTAGTTTTTTGTTATTGTTAGAATTTCCTTGGATTATTATACTTTTTAGGTATTTTGGTTATTTTTAGATGTTTCCAGCCACTCACACACCACCTTTGTAGTGGAAGACATTTTCTAATTACGACCAATAAGATGTGATGATTCCATATACATGTAAATATGAAATAGCAATCTGATTGATCTTTGAATGTTTAATCAGATGATTCTAGGGTTCTTTACTTCTTTAGTGACCATAAACACACTTCGTATTATTTCAGACAGAGTCAAGTATATACACTGCTCACAAAAATTAAAGGAACACTTTAAAGAAACACATTAGATACATCAGATCTCAATATGAAGTTGGATATCTATACAAATAGCGACAGGCTTAGGAACAAAAGGATGCCAAGTCTAATGGAAATAAAAGTTATCATTCTACAGAGGGCTCAGCTTTGTAGACATCCTAAAATCAGAGTGAAATGAAGATGTGGCAGTCCAGTCCATTATTTCAAAAACTTAATTTCTGCAACTCAAATTGCTTTTCAGTATCTTGTGTGGCCCCCACGAGCTTGTGTGCATGCTTGACAACATCGGGGCATGCTCCTGAGACAACGGATGGTGTCTTGTGGCATTTCCTCCCAGATCTGTGTGAGGGCATCCCTGAGCTCTTGTACAGCCTGAGGAGCAACCTGGCGCCGCCTAATGGACCGAAACATAATGTCCCACAGATGTTCTACTGGGTTTAAGTCAGGGGATCGTGAAGGCCATTCAATTGTTTCAATTCCTTCATCCTCCAGGTACTGCCTGCATACTCTTGCCACATGAGGCCGGGCATTGTCGTGCATTAGGAGAAAACCAGGACCTACTGCATCAGCGTAGGGTCTGACAAAGGGTTCAAGGATTTCATCTCAATACCTTATGGCAGTCAGAGCACCATTTAGAGGTCCGTGTGTCCCTCCATGGATATGCCTCCCCAGACCATCACTTACCCACCACCAAACCTGTCATGTTGAATGACGTTGCAGGCAGCATAACGTTCTCCTTGTCTTCTTCAGACTCTTTCACACCTATCACAGGTGCTCAGGGTGAACCTGCTCTCGTCTGTAAAAAGTACAGGGCGCCAGTGGCGGACTTGCCAATTCTGGTGTTCTTGAGCAAATGCCAGTCGAGCTCTATGGTGCTGGGCAGTGAGCACAGGACCCACTACAGGACGTCGGGCCCTCAGACCATCTTCATGAAGTCTGTTCCTGATTGTTTGGGTAGAGACGTTCACACCAGTGGCCCTCTGGAGGTCATTCTGTAAGGCACGAGCAGTGCTCAGCCTGTTCCACCTTGCACAAAGGAGCAGGTATCGGTCCTGCTGATGGGTTGTGGACCTTCTACGGCCCTTTCCAGCTCTCCAAGAAAAAACGCCAGTCTCCTGAAATCTCCTCCATGTTCTGGAGATGACACATTAAACCTTCTTGTTGCAGCACGTGTGGATGTGCCATCCTGGAGAAGTGGGACAACCTGTGCAACTTCTGTAGGGTTAAGGAGTCGCCTCATACTGCCAGTAGAGCCAAAACCAGCACGAGTGGAAAACCATCCGAAAAAGATCAAGAGGGAGAAACTTGAAATGACCTCCACATGTTAAACCAGTCCTGTTTTGAGGGTTTTGTAATTGTTGCCACTTTAGTGCACCTGTCGTTAAGTCCATGAACACCAATACAGCTGAAAGTGATTAACAATGCCCTCAGCTGCTAAATCAACCAGGAAATTATCAGACAGGTTTAACTGATTTCATGCCAGGCCCAATAAAAAAGTGTTCCTTTAATTCTTGTGAGCAGTGTAGTTTACAAAAGGAATTTAATTCTTTTTCCTAAACTAACAATTTATACATGACAAGATATGAATAATGAGATGTGATGTGGTGGATGTGAGGCGTTGTGATGGAAGCTAGATTTTGTAGCAAAACCATTCTTTGTATCTGAGATAGTTTGTGAAGTCTGGGTTGTAAAATAATTAGTTGTTACGTTATAATTAGAGAGTGGTCTATCGATAAACCTCATCAGACACCAGGCTTACAATACCCTGGTATGAGTTGCTCCCGGCTGTCTAGAGGGTTGCGGTCAGAGTGGTGAGGTGTCCAAGGTTGAACCAGCTCCGAAAAGAGCTGTTGTGGCTGTAATCACTTGCAGCGTCGCAGAAAGGTTTTGACTTAAGGTCAAAGGAGTTTGTTTCAAGAGAGGCTTCTTTCCCGCTTTGGCCGAATCGGGGGTCAGCTGGAAACTGGATTAATCGGGAAGTAATTCCTGTTTTAATGAACTCATTATTTATAATTTCTGCCGTATTCTGGCAAATCAGAATGTGCCATGTCTGGAAGGCTTTACCAAAACATTCCTCAGAAAGCCACACCCTCCTCAGATACAAAAATGTTTTTAACATTGTGAATGAGAATGTCTTAAAACTCTTATGTGATGTGTATGAGTGTAAACAATGATTAACTTGTTAAATCAAACACATACTGATTTGTGATATAAATGGATCATTGTAAGAACAATATTCATTTTAAATTCATTGATTTAAGCACAGATCATTCAAACAATTTATTTAAACATCGTGTTCATTCATCACATACGATTATTTAACTTATAACTATGAAATCATGGAGTCTTCACTTATTCAGACTGAAGACTGTTGTCTGGCTTCTAAGCAGAGTGTAGGACCTTGAGACAGAGTGTTTATTTGAATGTTTTGTCTTCATGGAATGTCACCACGCGCTGAGCAGAATCTTCTGGATTTAGAAGGCCAAATAGAAAGTGGATTTATGCTGTAGATGAAAGGTCACTATGTTGGTCAATGTAGAGGGTGAAAAATGGACCTTTTGGTACGTTACACCTGTATGTTGTTAGTAATCAGCACACCTGCTGTGGGCGCCCATTAATCACCCCTCCCTGTATTTATACTCCTTGGGTTTCAATGTTCTTGTTTCTTCAATTTGTTTGTCCTCATAATCAGTGATGTTCATGAGAACCAAGATTGTTTTTATTTTTCTCTAGAACATTACATTTATGTCCTCTTAGAGACCACTTACCATTAATTATTAGAAATGTAAAAAAGGGGAACTGATGCAGAAGAAAAACAAGTTTGAATTTGAAACTTGAAACCAACCACTGTTGAAAAATGATGAAATCATAGTAGTTTTAATATAATAATCATCAACCTTTCATCTAAAACCACAGGATATTCCGTATATTAAAAACTCAGCAGCCAGTTTTGTGTTTGCTAATACTGACCAGTTGTTGAATAGTGGCCAATTTGACTTCATTGTAATCCTAAATACAATTTTTTAAGATGATCTGACAAGTATCGAAAGTCTGAGTGGGAAAAGTACCAAATTATAGGTGTCATTCTCTAAAATATCAAACTATTTGGACGTGTTTCGTTCTGTCATCTCGTTCATTTGTATTTTAATTTGCTCTGAATATCCTTGGACTGATTTGGCACTGAAAGGGCCGTGACATTCGGAGCATGAGCATCTCATTGCTCTGGAACCCAACAGCTTTCAATTTGTGAAGGTTTTGCAGCAGCAGCAGTCTGACTCTCGGTGTTCTCTACAGTCTGCACATGAGTGAGATAAAAAGCAGACTTGATGTGATTAGTGGAGCAGTAAAAAAATCTATTATCTGTGTGAACAAATGAAGCTAGCAGCATCTTCACTTATTCCCCCCATTTCTTTGCATGTCCTTTCAGGTGAACACAATGGCATCTGGTTCGTTAGTTGTCCTTCTGCACTCCGTCAAAGCAGCAGTGCAGGAATTGAGTGAGTGAGCCACTTATTGGGAAGACAAGATTAATTTACCCGAGTTATTCACTCGTGTTTCTGACCTGAATGGAGATGCCGTAGTAGACGTCTGGTCGTGCAAATGAGGATTTATTTACTTTAAGGGATCTTTTTCTGTTCCCCGATTCTAAAGCAGTTAGCTTCCTGCTGTCTCAGTAACATCTACATTTTTTTATTCAAAGTATTGTAGTCAGACAGGAGGAGAGCGGAGATTTACCAGTACAGACACTATTACATTTGGGTTTCAGTTTTTGATAGACACAAAAAAAAAGCTTTGCTCTTTGAGCCATGGCTAAGAGCATTACAGATTTAGAAACCTTCTTTCATGACCATGCAACACTCCAAGTTATCTCTAAAAAGGCCCTTTAAGCATTCTCAAGCCCCATCACCACATTCCATACCAGTGGTGCCCAGTCCTGGTCCAGGACCGCTAATCCTGCATGATTTAGATGTTTCTCTGCTTCAAATGTTCAGATTTAAGCCAATAGGTAGTTAAAACGCTCTTGCAGAACTTGAGGACAAGCGACCCAGGTTGAATCAGATGTGATGGAGCAGGAGAACAATAAAATGATTAGGATAGTGGTCCTCAGGGTTCAGGAATGGATGGCGCTGCTTTATAGGACAACTGCAGTGGTGCCCCCAAGGTGTGGACTGGGGGTGGGGGGGTGGGGGTGGGGGGGGGGGGGGGGGGGGTGTAGAAAATATTTGGCCACCCACAGCCCCCCTCAGGGGATACTACTCTCAAAAGATAAACGTTAAAGCCAATAAATAAATGAATTTTATTACAATTTTAACAAATTATTTCTTTAATAAATCACCATTTAAAGCCAACACATTCTCACACCCAAAGCGTCAAATACTGACGCGTGTGACCAAGCGTCAAAATATGACGATTAGGGAGTCCCAGCGCGTCTGGAGAAGACGCGCTGGGACGTGCAGGGACACGCGTCACTGTTGGTGTCAGTATCCGACACCCGCGGTGGCACGGGCATTATTCCTCGAACCACTAGCGATCTAACCTTCCCCTCACCCCCATCCTAACCTTAACTCAGTAATGTCCAATTAAGCTTTGCATGCGCACCCTAGTTAAGGTTAGAATGGGGGTGAGGGGAACGTTAAGAAGTTCAGAAGACGTTCAAATGTCTGTGTCACCGCGGGCGTCTGTATCCGACGCTCTGGGACAGCACATGCCAGCGCGTCCTCTCGCGACGCGCTGGAGCTCCCTAATCGTCATATTTTGATGCTTGGTCACGCACGTCGGTATTTGATGCTTTGGGTGTGAGAATGTGTTGTTAAAGCATGTGTGTCACTGAGGCTCACCTTAAAAAAAATAATGCGACTATGAGTTTTAGCAGTTTCTGTGAATATGTCAGACTTTGAGGTTTGACTGAGTGGCTAGATGGGAGTTGAGCTGTGGCGAGATTGGAGACACAAACGCGGAAGTGCTCCTGTCAGGACTTACAAACACGTGGTTACTCTAGGACAGGGGTGGGGAACCCTGGTCCATCGAGGGCCACTATCCAGCATATTTTAGTTTCAATCCTGCATCATCACACCTGATTTCAATCAGCAGGTGATTAACAGGCTTCTGCAGAGCTTGATGAGCTGCTGGACAGGTGAATCAACCCCTGAATCAGAAGTGTTGGAGCAAAGACATGCAGGATACCGGCCCTCGAGGACCAGGGTTCCCCACACCTGCTCTAGGAGGATCTAGGCGACCCTTGAATGAAGAAGAACTTACTTACTTGTTGAGGTGAGAAGGTTGGTCAGGTCAATCCACATGAGGATCCAAACTTGAGTCACCAAAGAATGATGATTGAATGCTGATGGCGTTAGCGTATGTGGCTAAGTAGACTCCTGGTGTGACATACACAGGAAGATCCGGTAGAGGGGAATGCTGAGTATTGGAGTCCTGGGAGGAGGAATCATTGGCCTTGTTTGAGATGAGGAGCACCTCACCAGGAAAACAGACGAGAACAGACGGACACAGCAGGGGGAGTGGCTAAAAGTTTAACAATCAAGGGAGCACCATCAGAGGTAAAGCTTTCTCATGCAGGTTGGAGAACACGGGAGGAGGAAGCGGTTAGGTCTGGGTGGTGGTCAGAGAAGAGGGGAGTGTTGAGAGAGGCATGATCCAGAGCTGAAGTCTAGAGTGTTTATTGCTGGAGAGGTGAGGGTAGAAGCAGGTAACCTGGAGGCAAGTTGAAAGACAAAAAAACTGTTGATCACAAAAAGACAACAAGATAATTACTAGTAACTTGGAAAACTCGGAAGGTGGCTAGAGACACCCAAGGCAGATATATCCAAGTTGAGTTATCATCCAGCAAGATGTTTGTGTCGCACTCCTCAAGTATCCTGTCTGGTTGATGGTGGGATTAGTCACAGCTGCCCGCTCCTCAGGACCACCCACCTGCAATAGAGCTCTCACATGAGTTAGAGAGAATGGCCTCTCACCTCAGACTATGACAAAACTCTTCCAGAATTACCACACCCCAATTAGCACTTCTGGGTGCACCACTGGCCAACAGCAATATCGACCCTGGTTGTTGTGCCTACAATCATACCTCTCATGTAATAGCACCATTTTTCTAGAAGGCCAATTGTTTAACTATAATGGTCAGGCATGCTTCAAAATCTCAGTGACCAATCCACAGCATGGCATCAATCCACAGCTTGATGCCATGGATGTATTACCATCAGGCTCCACCTGAGACCCATTGGCAGTGGTGAGTAACTGCAGCTGTCATACGAGAGACCTGAGCCAGCTTTCATTCATCAGATTTCAGTGAGTCCCCAATAAGCCCCATAGACCTCTTCAAGACCATCATAGTGAGGTGTGTGTGTGTGTGTGTGTGTGTGTGTGTGTGCGTGTGTGTGTGTGAGAACGAAGCCTAGAAGCCTAAAATAAAAAGTCCTCTGTAATTTTTCTCATGTGTGTTTATATAACTGATATTGAAATATGTGTGCTCAGAAATGAAATGAGGAAGAATTAACCAAAAATAAATAAATTTACAATATATTACAATGATACTATAAATGACCACGTGTAGTATGCATATCCTCCACCAGATAGCAAAAGATGTGTAGAATTTTATAAAAATTAATTTTGAGGAAAGTGCTAATCCTGTTAAAGAGCTCTTAAACCTGTAGAGACAATAGTATATGATTTCAAAAAGACATATTTAGTGGATTAGGATTAACGTTAAACACCTCTCTTTTCTGCATTGCTAATGTTGAAAAAATAAAAACTTTCCTCAAAGGCTGAATATGGAATATGGACACTATAGCGGCATCTAGTGTTTAGAGGTGGTAGTGCAATACCACGTGTGTTGGTTCACTGACACGTGAAGCGACCAGCCAGCACCATGTCCAGTGACAAATCGTACTGGGTAGGGACTACTTTCTACTACTAAGTTTATTTTACAAGATGATTTAGCATTCTTCTGGGCTTTGAATCAGCTGCTTGACTTAACCAGTTCGCCATTTTACACAGTCCCACCCTCGCCTTGAAAAATGGACGTTTTAATTCAACAGTGCCCCCTGTTGGCTGGTAGAACATTAACCGTGTATCGTAACCACCAAAATAACATTTTGACACTTTATAATTTTAAATATAGCTTTTTAATAAAATGTTTCACATTTCACCTTTAAGTTAACAATTAACTGAAAGAATTGCATTTTTGGTTCTTTTTTAAAACACAGAAAAGGTTTCTTTTTTTACCTTGCTGACAGTTTTGTTTACCGGCTGTAAACTTCCTCAGAGTTGACGCTGATGGTGGCGTCACTTCCTTCTCCATTTATCCGCGGGCAGCAGAGGACGTTGTCGCCCTCTGCTGCTCGCTCTCCCTTCACCAATGACACAGTCCCATGCACGATCCAATGTGTAAACCCCATTGTCTCTGTTCATGGTCCTGTATCCACGTCTCATTATCTCTATGGCTTCCTTTATCCATATTATGTAAAAAAACCAAAAATGCGAGTTGAAACTAAACACAGCAAGAACATACCAAAGATGTTTAACCGAAAGAATATTTCAATTTTAGACTGTAGAGTTGTCACCGGGTAAATACAATTACAACAGAGGATGTCTGGTATTCTTTGCCTACCAATATTGGCTAATACTGGCATTAAATGTCATTTCAAAAAATGTTGTATCATGTTTTAGTGCATATTAGTTTACATTGGTATATCAAATATCTGTAAAAAAAAAGCCAGTACAGAACATCCCATCTCACAACTTTTAACATTTTGATTTCTATCATCTAAATCAGCCATGTGTTCCTGTTTGATGCTTTGCAGACTCAAACGGTCCTTATTCCTGCATCTCATACTGAAATGAGCTCAGACCTCCCTCTCCCACATCATTTAGACTCTTTACCTTGATGCCCAAGGACCTTCAGCTGCCCACCCACAAAAGGGTCTGCAATATGTAATCCGATCATGCCACAGAGCATTCAGCGGCCGTTTCATAACACCATTGTGTGTGGTTGAATTCCACCGAAATTTGGGCTAATCGGTGTTTATGTTTTAAAAAGACTGAAACATTAACTTTTATTTATTCTCTGAGACTTCAGCACACCTGTAAGCAGTCATTTATTTAGCCAGCCTTGGGTTTCATCATGCATTTTATACCTAATATTTGTAGAAAAAAATCATTTTACACATAAAGAGGAGAATTACAAATGCATGGGGCATATTATTGTTTCATTATATGTGAACACTTTATTCCTTCATTTAAACCAGAATAAATATCATAATTTTATCAGGAAAATATAAAAGAGGGGATTTTGGAGATGAAACAAATTCCAAAACAAGATAATTAGATTGTTTTAACCCTGTAAAGTTATCAGCTCGGCTAAAATAAACAAAATCATAATTATTTCTGTCATTTAAAAATCCAATTAATCCGAGAAATTCTGACAGGTGATTTTAAATCTGATGTTTGAGATCATTTGAATCTAATCTGCAGTCAGGACTGATGTGAGTTAGTCATATTGCTATTCATGTTCCATTACTTCTGTCTGAGCATGCTCAGAAGACACACACACACACACACACACACACACACACACACACACACACACACACACACACACACACACACACACTCCATTATTCATGGATCCTCTGAGACTTTGTATCACATGACAGGCTGAGTAATTTTAGGATTGTAATAAATGACCAAAGTGAATTAACAGTAACCAGAGTTTGGTATTCCTTTATTAATCCTTTCATTTCTCAGCCACTCACCCAGCATTTATTCTAATTAATTCTCAGAAAGAAAGTAATGTTTGTCATCACTTTCCAGCTGCTAGAGGTGAGTTTGTGTCCAACTGAGAAGCAAATTGCACAAAATTTTAATATTAGCACAAAACATATAAATTTTACTAAAGTGATAATAGCTCAGGGCTGCATGGTGATGATGAATATGGAGACACCTCGATGGGCGCTGGAGAGTGTAATAGTGTCGCTGCCATAGTGGTTGGGTCTCTTCTCTCGCCAGGTCAAAGTCAACGCAGATTGGGCCACTTCAGCCTATTTTTATGCCGCCTAATGTTGCAAAAACTGGTGTACTACTGAAAACCAATCACGTGGGGTTACTATTGTCTTTTATAGTCTATTTTATTTTATTTTATTTAGTTAAATGATATTCATGTTTTAATTATCATGCTATACTATATGCATGATTTTCAGAAAAAAGCATAATAAAATGTGTTGTTTTTTAAGTGTGTTAGTTCCACAGTAGAAATTAATGCACTGAGGTGAATAGAGACCCATCCAAAATGGCGGTCAGCCACTACAGCAGCTCCAATAGGCAGCTCCAGCCCACGGAGCGTCTACATATATATGTCTGTAGTGCAGTGTAACAATTTCCTCGCAGCCTGAAATTATGATTTACCTGGTCTCTAAAAGTTACAACTAAGCTAGATTGGAAGTTATAGTAATGCGTTAATTATACCAAAAATCCTAAGTAGACAAGCAACAACAGTGTTAAGTTCTGGTTGACCACATTTTCCATTTTGTGCATTTTTATTTCAGTATTTTTGTTTTTTCTGTTCCAATTTTACTCTCGTTGTGGCTTTTGTATTTTCTTGACCCCTCTGAGCCACCGTACAAATCATAACACCAATCCTACGGTATTTACTTGTTTGTTTTTAGCCATTTTTCTCTCCTTTTCTGTGAGTGAATGGACTGAGTTTCTATTCAGGTCACGAGCTCCACAGTCTGACAGACTGTAAACCGGATAAGAGGAGCAACAAGTTCACATGAGGCGACGCTGCTGCTGCAACCAGTGTGTTCATCATTTAAGTCTTTTATTTCTATCATATACAGTCAAAGTGCTTTGTATCGGTCAGATGAGGATAAAATTCACCTGCTGCTTTCTCCATCCCACTCAACTCAGAATTATCGGCAGGCATGCAACAGACAAACCGTGACTTTCTGCATCATCGACATGGCAACGTAATGAGATTTTTAGCTTTGACACACAGAATTCTGCTGTTGTGTAAAAACTCCTGTCAACAAAGATTCTCTCAACTTTATTTTATTTGTCTCCTTTGGGTTCCTCTCTTCTGCCTCGGGCTCAACTTGTGCATTAAGTTGCTCTAAGCCCAACAGCTGTACGGGTTTAAATAGCCTCCTAACAAAAACGTGTGTCTGGAAATTACATTGACTTATACAAATGTAGCAGATTTAATTTTTTTCTTCTTTTCTGTAAACAGAAAACAAATATTGTATTCATGTTTTGGATTATTATCAGTAAAATGTCTGCTGAACTGGGAATAAAAAAATGGATAAAAAACCTTTCTTGGTTCAAAGGGGTTTTTCTCTGAAGCCTCTTTTAAAAACAATTGGACATTTTCATAGCTTATATTTAAAGACATTTCACTTCTCCTTTGAGGAGATCGATTGTTTCCAGTAATTATAAAGACGTTTTTAATCTATCCCCAGTTTTGCAGCAATCCACGTCTTCAGGTGTTGAGTGGTTTACTTTACTATTGAACATATAGTAGAGGTCCTGAAAACTATTAAAAGTTGATAAACTGATTTAAGGAAAATTAGACCCTTAAAAGTCTTAAATCGGTATATTGAAATCTCAAATTTGTTTCATGTTTTCATGTATTAAATAAAAAGATTGTCTATCAAAATTAGAATCACGTAATAATAATAGCAGTTTGCTTGCTTGCGTTTCTGTACAACATGACTTTACGTACTGTTGCATCAGCCTTGCGATTCCGGATGTGACGCATCCCACCAGTTGATGACGTGTAAAACGAAGAAATGCAGAAAAAATGTGTTTAACAGTTGATTAGTTCATTGAGCTAAAGTCTTGTAGGTCTTTAAAAAGTTTTCAAAAGGTATAACATTTTTGTTAGACATGCCTGCATATACCCTGGTATATATTTATGCCCACTAAAGGTTTCTCCAAGATTCAACAAAAACACAAACGTTTCAGCGTTTTGTTAAAATAATGAAATAAGTTATACCAGTTTTGGGAATATTTTCCACTTTAGAGGAGGTAGATGATTGGTTGGATATCCACATTAGTTTGTTTCTTTGTAAGATGTCCACCATCTGTGTGATCCAAACAGCTCACATGTAAAGCAGATGGTCCTCAGGAGGAAAAAGAGGCAGTTAGTTTGCATTCGTAGAAATCTTTAGACTTTTATTCTCGCTCATTATGAAGATCAATTGAAAACAGAATCTTCTGTGGCTCAGATCCTAAAATTAAAGTCTTAATTATTGTTTACTCGTTTATCCAATACATTTGTAGTGTAGTGTAATTCGAATTAAAAAAGCTGTGAAGCTCCTGCTCTGAGATGCAAATGTTTGCTGGTGCAGAGGTGGGCTGAAAACAGCAGGATTGCTCATTATTATTAATGATATGCACACCTAGCTTCTGATTGGCTAACAGAACACGTTCAGCCATGTTGCAAAGTCCCTATCACCAACACACTCACAGCTCTCTTTGCTGCAAAGAAAAAAAAATTGTTCCTGTAGGCGGGTGTGAGCCGAGATGGGCGGGGCCATGAATGCAAATTCACAGTGTGACATAGATGTGTGAGGATTTTCTGATCCAAGCGTTTCACCATCTATTTCCTATCAGAAGCTGATGCAGGAGATAAGTGACCGATTATAATCAGAAATATTAATAAAATCATTTTTTTCAATCAACCACACCTTTAAGGCTGTTTTCAGAACCAGAAGGATGTCTGTGGAGCTTGATCTTGACACATCCTCTAGGCAGAACTAGTGTGTGATATGACGGCTTTTCAGAAGTTCTGCACTAGAATTTCTTATGACACATGAAACGCCATGAACAGAATGACCTTTGTTCTTGTCCCCTCCAGTAAATAAACTCTTTTCTGTTTTTTGAAACAGCCCAGACTAAATGATAACCAGCTGAAACAGATGGTTGCAGAGTTAAAATGCTGACATTTTGCAATGTTTCCTAATATAACAACAAAAAATTGCAATATTACAGAAATTAATTTCAAATTTCACATATATTTCCTGTTTAACTATCTTTTTTACTCCTGTAATGCAGTTAGTTTTTTTGTTATTCCTTCCTTTTTCTGTTTTCCTCATTCTTCAGCTCTTTGCCACTGTTCCGTTCTTCCATGCATCGGCTCACTTGTTCTAACTCACCATAGGGTCGTAGGTCATAACACCCTGCAAATATAGTCCTGAGTTTCCTCTGATCACTACCAGATCCATCCTGGTAATTAGTAGTTCAGGTTTCCTCTAGAAAGGTTTGCGTCACTCATTTTTTTCCTGCAGCATATTGTTACCCAGCTCAACATTTTGGGTCCTTTGTCAGAACTCCAGTCAATAAAACAATTGTTTCTGCACATTTTCTGTTAGGATTTCACAAATCTTTAGCTATTTTTTTATTTCCAAAACAACAATATGTAATTATACCGGAGCTGTTGACTGTTTTCTTCACAATAATTTACCCTTTTCTTTCCCAGGAAGCACAGATTGGTTCTTTGTTGTTTGCCCGACTTTTCCTCGCCTCAGCGGGGTTTCCACCATTCGAATGACGGACAGTGAAGTATAACTGCAGACAGCTGCAGCAGAAACTTAATATAGACGCAGAGTCTAACTTCAGTGAAATTTCACAGCTTCTAACAGGATTTTTTCACCTCCAGATCTTTAATGTTACAATCTCAACATGATGTAGTAAATGTGACAGATGAAGAGCTCTAACCTTTTTCTTACCTGCCTCAAACTCCTGCTGCGTGTCAAATTCTCTCCTTCCTTGTGTAATAACCACCGGTCTGTTCTCCCCGTTTCCACGGTAACGGACCAGGGCTGATTTTGATTTGCTGGATATGAGCATAAACGAAAGAGGTAATGGAGGTAGATGTGATACAAGAGGCAGAGCTTAACTCATTTCTCATTAGCACCGAAGTCTGTTCCATACAATTACAAACAATTTTTGTTTATCATTTAAAACTTAAGTTGAATATCCAAGTTAAAGTTCCTACTTGTGATTTTGTGCATATTGGGAATTGGGATGAAGGAAACTGATGAAATTACAATAGCTTTGGTTAAATTATGAAGTTAATAATCTCAGATTTGGTGTTTAGGGTGGACCTGCTGTGGTGACTCCCAAAGCTAATCAGTTAGAAGAACATCTAGTGGATAATTGCGTAAAGTTCCAGACCTACATATTTGTCGTCAATAGTAATGTCCAAAAAAGATCAGCCTTTTAATACTTGGAGGATGTGATGAGAAAACTTTTGGCTACAACACCAAGTTTAAGTCATTAAATCCTTATTTCAATACATATGCTGTGGTTTCTAGGACCAATGGATGACATGTGAGTCTGTGGGGAAACAATCTCTGGTGCTCCTGTTTCTGGATGAAGTTAGCCAGAGGAGTGTGGGGTGAAAACATCTGGATATTGATGATATTCAAATTTTGTTTCAGGTTAACAGGAACACGACTCTACCACTGACTCCATTTGCTTTGCAACACTGATGTTTTATCTCCACAAATATCCCAAGTCTGAAGGAGTTCTGCCATGTGGTGAAGTTGCTAATGCTAACCATTAGCTTCTGCTAGTCAAGACGTGCTCTGCCATGTCTTTGTGGCTAAACCAACAACAGTCAAGATGGGTGAGTCCATAAATGCAAACATTTCTTTGTGATGTAGACCTGTGTGTTTTTTTCCTGATCTGAAGCTTCCCCATTAAGGGGTAGAAGACTATTTTCACCTTTACCATGCATGTGACACTGACCAATTTGTACTTCAAGAACAAAAATTATGTTTCTTAGTGAACTTTTGCCTTAATATCTGTGAGTTGTGGCAGTTTTAATGCTGGCATTAGTTAAAGCTGTCATAACAAATCTGCAAACAAGCTTTAACACAAACACGGTCACAGAACACTCAGCCCTCGCCTTCGGTATCGTCCCCGAGACGCGTCTGCTGGAACTGATAACCTGCAATTCTGGACGAAATGAGAGAGCGCTAAACACCAGTGGCAGTCTTCTACATATTTTGTCGTCCGTGACTTCAAATGGTGTTTTTCTTTTTGGGACTGTGGTTGCTTATCCTAAAGTTGAAGTGGTGGCAGCCGGCTGTTTCTCCTCCTCTGATTTTATTGAGCTCAGAACGTCTCATACCAGGGGTGTTCTGCTGTTAAATACACCAGTGTGTAATGAGTGGAGAATCCATCTTCTGAACCCGCTTTGCCCAACGTAGGCTTGCGGGGTGGGGGGGGGGTGGGGGTGGGGGGGGGGGGTTGGTTTATTGGGGGCAGGATTATATGGCTGGTGCCTATCTCCAGCAGTCAACGGGCAAGTAGGCGGGGTACACCCTGGACAGAGAGCCAGTCCATCGCAGGGCAACACAGAGACACACAGGACAAACAATCATGCACACACACACTCACACCTAAGGACAATTTAGACAGACCAATCAACCTAACAATCGTGTCTTTGGACTGTGGGAGGAAGCCGAAGTACCCGGAGAGAACCCACGCATGCACAGGGAGAACATGCAAACTCCATGCAGAAAGATCCCAGGCCGGGAAGTGAACCCAGGACCTTCTCGCTGCAAGGCAACAGCTCTATCCACTGCACCACTGCGCAACCCTGAGTGGAGGATATATATATATATATATATATATATTTTTTTTTTTTTTTTTGATTCTCCACAATATACATATTTATACAATGTTAGAAGGTTGTTTAGAGCCATGAAAAAAATGTTTTAAACAAATTTGTTTTCCAAATTTTCTTTTGCAGTTTTAATTCAGTGTGATTCAGGATGAAATTTGGCATTAAATAAAGGGAAAATGATTTTATTGGTAGAAGAAACACACAGAGGAAAACATCCTTACTATGTTTTCCAAATGAGAGACTAATTTAAGAGCAATTAAATTAACATATAACAGCAATTAATTAACATGAACAGTCCCTTATTTAAAACTAAGGACCCTGCTGCCAACTTTCCCAAATCTTTTTATACTGGCATATTTAAGACACAACACGAGGATCTTGACTGGATCCTCTCTTTTAAAGCCTCATTTCATCACACAAGTTGTAATTCCTTTGATTACGTGACCTTTTTCAAATGCAGCATCAAAGAGCTCAATCCCCAAACTTGGGCTTTAAAATTACCATAGAAATGACAAATCATCCCTGAAATCTCCTGCAGCCACTCCCCACCAACCTTCCCGGGCTTATGGAGAGAATGTTGGAGTGACTTTAGCCCGCGGTCACAGTCTGATCATGCCTGTGAGGCTATCATCTTCAAAGGATATCGCAGCTGAAGTTTAGGTAATTAGACGGAGGAAGCTATCTGCATCAGGCATCATCACGGGCCGCTGAAAGCCCACATTGTCTCATCTCGTCTCTCTCCCTCTCCTCTCAGTTACACATATCAAAGGGAATTTCAAGGGTGATTAAAAGTTAAACTGGATCCTTAAAGGGGAATGCTTGGAAGCGTCATGTGATTTACTCCGGCGTGCGATTGTTCATCTCATTAATACTTGGTAGAGAAGTAAAGCAGTGCTTCAAAATAGGTTTGAAATCTTCGAATGTTTGCACGTGTCTGCTGTTACTGCAGACATTGCTGTTTACATGCGAGCGTGGAAGCCCACAAAGTTTCTCGACTTGCACTTTGTTCTCATTTGCATGCCTGCAAACAATTTACACTCCAATTTCACTGAGCTTTCGGGGAAAAAAGACCCCATTTCTGCCAGTAAAGTGCACTCAATACCACATTCTGCAGGTAATTTCCCAAAGGATGCAATTCCTTTCCTTCTGTTGCTCTCTCTCACTTTGTCACCCACAAACTCCCCATGCAAACTTGTGCTTTATTCATCTTTGTGCTGGTGAAACACCCCGCTGCGTCGAGCTTGTTCCTGGTGTCATTGCGATGAAAGCCACCTGCTGTTCTGACAGAACGCCTCTCTGTCCCATCTCGCCGACTCCCCGCCTGCGTCGTTCAGAAGTCTACTTGTAATACGGTAACTTCTCATTCTTATCAATGGTGACATGTTGCAAAGTGAAATGCAGCAGAACTCGGTGGCTCCGTGCCCTCCTCTAACATTTGTTAAAAACACCAAATGTTTTCAAGGCACATCATTCTCACCTTGCAAAACTTAGAAATTATTCCTGCCCGACTGCCTGAGATAAGCTCATTTCAGAGCGTCTAAAGTGGCCTGCAGTTTAATTATGTTATTGTGATGCGGTGCATAATTTACTGCATCGGGAGCCATTTGAAGTTCTAATTCAGAGCAGGATTCAATGTCAAAAGTAAGTGAGCTGGATTCAGTGGTAACAGGAAGAGCTTCTCAGACGATGCTCCAATGTGACTAAACCTGATTTCAGAGATGAACACAGGTTACAAAGAAAAATGATGTTCCTGTGATGTTTGGCTTTCTGCACAGCAAGTGTAGGATGGCAAAAATGCAAGTTAAACTTAACCCTACTTCATACTGACAGCATCAGCGGAGCGGAACAAAAGTGGAGCGGTTAACTTGCAAGCTTTGCTGATTGTCAGTACACGCCAAGAGAATTTCGGCTTCTCTGCTGTGCTCCTTGCTGGACTCACGAGATCACAAATTCCCTCGAGACTTCAATGGTCTTGGTTTGTTTATGCTATCCAGCTTTAAACCTAAAAGAAGGAAATCATGTTTGATATCGCTGTTGATGTATTGTGGACTGTATAATGTTGTCCCTCTCCACTGCCAGGAAAAAAGCCATGAAAAACATACCGTTGCACTTCTGGAACAATACTGGGAATTAATAAGCTGTCAGGTCACATGTGTTGACATAGTCTACATAGATATGATTAATTGCTGCAATAGTCTTCTATTTAGAAAATTATCAGATATTTTACTCTGAAACTGTGTGGGATTTCCTGTCTAGCCCTATGTCAACTATGGAAACTGACGTGTGCCAGTAGCAGCTAGTGGCAAAAATAGAACCCAAATAAATCTTTAGCGGTGCGAAGTGCCACTTCTGGGACATGACTGAATATTTCCTCATCGCAGCTGTTTGAATCACCCCATATACTATAATGAATTCTATTAGAAACAAAATCATTAGCATCATCCCTAATGTGATTTCTTCTTCCTCAGTAAGTGAGGAAGCATCAGAGGTAGAACCTCATCTGTGTTTGAACCGTTTTGATCCAGTAGAACTTTTAGAGTTATCAAAAATATTAGCTTCATCCAAACGTTCAACTTGCATTTTAGATTCGATCCCGACCAAATGATTTAAAGATACATTTCCTTTGGTAGTCCGTACCACAGGGTTTTAAGGTTGCTATAATCAAACCGTTACTTAAGAAACCTTCTCTGGGTCTAGATGACCCAATGAATTATAGACCAAAATCTAACCTTCCATTTTTATCCAAAGTCCTTGAGAAAATAGTGGCCGTCCAAGTATGTGAGCATTTAAACACTAATGATCTGTTTGAGGAATCTCAGTCTGGTTTTAGAGAGTATCACAGCACTGAAACTGCATTAGTGAGAGTTACAAATGATATTCTCATGGCCTCAGATAAGAATCTTGTGTCTGTTCTAGTCTTGTTAGATCTCAGTGCTGCCTTTGACACAGTTGATCACAATGCTCTTTTAGAAAAGCTTGAACATGTTGTAGGGATCAAAGGAACAGCACTAGGCTGGTTTAAATCCTACCTGTCTGACAGATTTGATTTTGAAAATGTACATGACAAGTCTTCATACTCCAGGGTTACTTGTGGAGTACCACATTGTTCAGTGCTTGGACCAATTCTTTTTACTGTATATATATGCTTCCAATTGGTAAAATCATTAGACAGCATGGGATAAACTTCCTCTGTTATGCTGACGATACTCAGTTATATCTATCCATTAACCTTGATGAACCTAATTGGTTGGTTAGATTAAAGGCTTGTATGGAAGACATAAAATCTTGGATGACTCTAAACTTTCTGCTATTAAATCAAGACAATACTGAAATTCTCATCTTTTGACCAGAACTTCAGAAAAGGAAACTGCTTAGTCGATCACCTGACCTAAACGGCATTACAGTAGTCTCCAAGAACAAAGTAAGGAACCTTGGTGTTCTCTTGAACCAGGGCAAGTCCCACATTAAACAGGTTTGAAAAATTTCCCTCTTCCACCTTAAAAATATTGCTAAGATTAGAAGCATCATTTCCATGACTGATGCATTTTTTCCCCGTGTCCTGTCTGGCTGTGAAGCAAACAGATTTAATGTCTGAATGCTGGTGACAAGCCTTACAGATTTACTCTCAGGTGGAGCATCAAAGCTTCTGCATTTAATGTCACGCCTGATACTTAAAACTTTATTGTTATTGTTTTTTGAATGCTTGTAATTGCAACCAGACACAGAGACAGAGGTAAAAGAGAAAGGAAGAGACAAAAAGGGGGGTTCCCCACACAAAAAAAACAAACAAACAAAAAAACAATCAATGATGAACCAGAGTCTGCTTCTAGACCTGCAGAGAGAGAGAGAGAACGTTCATGTTTTTAAGTCAAGGCTCAAGACCCATCTTTAGGTTAGCTTTTATCTAAATATTTACTACAGTTTTATTTCTCGTTTTACATGATTATATTTTATTACTTGCTTTGCATGTTCTATATGATTATATTTTAGCACAGTTTTATTATTTAAATTATTATTTTACTGTCTATGATTTTATTTATTACTTATTTTCTAATTGTTGTCATTTATATTAGCTCTTTTATTACATTTTTACTCATTTTAATCCAGTGTTTCCTCTGTGGGGGCCCTCTGCCCCGGGAGCGGTGGTCGACTGTAGCTTCCTGGGCGCTCTATAGGTGGGGGTCTATGCTCCCCCTCCACTGAGCGCCCTGACTTAGTGTGGAAGACCTGATGCTGCCGGGACAGACGGCTCCTCTGATGGCGTTTCCTTGCGTTACCATACTTGGCTCATCTGGACTCAGCCTAATATAATTTTTACTCGTGTGTGTGTGTGAGTCTGTGTGTGTGTGCGTGTGATTGCATATGTTTGTTAATGTTTTTAACCTGTTATGGGAATCTGGGGTCATTTTGTAAAGCACTTTGAATAACACTTTGTTTGAAAAGCTTTTTAGAAATAAAATTTGATTGATTGATTGATTGAGAAGGAGAGAGAAAAAAGAAAAGGGGCACAGCAATACAACAGGAGCAAGCTATCACTGCGTCAATGTGATGAGGAAATATAAAATGAATATTGTTTTACTGAACAATCACAATAATAAATCACAGTGCATTAAGTGCCAACCACAGCCGACATGTGTTGAACGTGCCCAAGTCCATACTTATGAGAGCACCATGTGAGCACCTCTGTGTGTACCCGTTCTTGTATATGTAAGGTTTCTCTATAGGAGCGTCCAATAGAGTGTGAGGGGCCACAGATCTGCCCCCAAAGATGCGTAGGAGATGGAAGGAGCTCCAAGTCTAAGAGATTCAGGAGCTGCCCCAGAGCGCAGGGACCCCAGGGAGACTGCGACCAGAAAAGCCCCTGCCCCCCTCGAGAGGCGCAGAGGATTGCCAAGGGGGGCCACAACCAGCAGCCGGCAGAGTCCCGGGGGATATCAGCGGCAAGCCCACAGGCCCGCCCGCAGCCTCCCACCCCCAAGCCGGCCGAGCCCGGAACCCAGCGACCCAGGACCCAGGGGCAACCAGCCCCGCCAGGGACCCAACAGAGCCCAGGGACCCAGATCCCACCAGGCAGCCACCGGGAATAATCAGGCATACGCTAAAAATCTTAAACCCCCTGACCCGGGAGCCGCGAACATTCAGGCAGACCAAGACACCATAATCCACACCAAGTGTGACGGGGGAGGGGAGGCAAACATGTATAGCAGAAAAAAAAAGTCCCAGGAGAGGGGAGGAGTCAAAGACCCCACCTGACATATACAGTCATACACAAACACAGTCACACACTCCCTCCTTCATGCTCACACATACACATACAACATAAGACTCACAAAAATGCACGCCAGACACCAACTCATACTCCCCAGACACACCCTATTCACTCTGGTCCCGGTACTGCTGCTGAAAAATGTGTGGGGATAGGGAGGAATGGCTAGTTGGCCTAAGCCCTCCAGGGAACCAGCTCCCCCACTGGCCCCAATAGGCACCTCCATTGCCAAAATGCCACCCAGGATATGGAGACCCCAGCCCATTTTGGCAAGGCCCAAAGCAGCAGTATTGCAGAGCTCTACGGAGTCAAAGGGAATCAACCCAGCCCCACCCCAGCAGAATATCTACTCCCACCCCTGCATTTGCACAGCTTCCAGAATATATAAGTAATAGGACATCCTGGTAAGGTTGGGTCCCCCCTTCTCCCCCGTGATGGACAGCAGAGGAGCCGAGGTCTACCCGAGGCCCCTGAGCCAGGGCCATGCACTGTCGTATGTTCCCGCCTTCTTCCCGGCAGCATACATGTCAGGACCCGACCCCCAAGGTCCCGCCCAGATCTCCACATGGGGCCGGCCAACCTCACACCCCAGGCCCCCACCCAGACCTACTCAGGGGCATTGAAGCCACCAGACAGCAGCCCATGGCCACCGCCCAGACCCCCAAGGGGCCCCTCTCACATACGCCAGTAGTCCACCCTCCGAGGCAACCCAAGCACCTCCAGAAGGGGGGGGGGGGGGGGGCAGCAGCCCCCCAGCCCCAGACGCCCCCAGTGAACCCACCCTCAGGGAATGTCCAGATACTCCAAACTCAGACCCTCCACCCCATCACCCACATCACCCCGCAGGACAATATCAATGACCCCCCATCATCGCTATGTGATGGAACTGATCAAAGAAGCACAAAGAGATTGATTTGAAGTGGAAGCAGATGCTGTATCAAGTGCAATATGATCTAACAAAAGATTTCTATACTGGTTAATGCAAAGAGTATCTCTATTTTTCCAATTCATGAGGATAGTTTTCTTAGCGATGCATGTGGCAGTCAGAACCACATGAGCCAAAGATGTGTCAATCGGGACATCGTCCAGGTTTCCCAGCAAACAAAGAGAGGGGGAAGTTGGGATATGACATTTCAGACACTTTAACAAGTCTTCACATACTCTACCTCATAATTCCTGGACAAGAGGACAGGACCACAGTGCGTGAATGTAATTGTCAGGAATGTTGTTTGTGCGGTGTGTACAGGTGTCAGATGACACAAACCCCATCCTGAACATCCGATGACCTGTATAGTGTACTCTGTGTAGGATTTTGTACTAAATTAATGGTAAATTGGAAAGTTTTTAAAACGTTTGGGACCAGAAGTTCTGGTCATAGCTGACTGATAGATCCACCTCCCATTTTTCAACAGGGATTGCTATTCTATCGTCTATTTTGGACAGTGTCTTATAAACTTTAGACAGTAGTTTGGGCGGTTTGAGATAATAGAAGTTTAATACCCTTGGTGGTGTTTTTAATTCTACTTTATTGAGCTTACATTTTTGTTTAACTACAGATTCAATCTGGTGATATTCTAAAAAGCTATTCTTATCTATTCCAAATTGGAAGACTATTCTGTTAAATGGGATGAAGTCCAATCCTTCATATATGTGTTCCAGGTATAGGATTCCTTTACTTTTCCAGTCCAAAAGGTTCATCATTTTGTTATTTTGCAAAATATCAGGATTATTCCAGATAGGTGTGCGTCTGCATGGTATTAGAGAAGACTCTGTCAATTTTAGATACTCCCACCATGCTGCCAGAGAGGTGCTGATACTAATACTTTTGAAGCCTTCATGTTTTCTTATGCTTGAGCTAATAAATAGTAAGTCTGAAAGCTCTATCGTACTGCAAAGTGTCTGTTCTATATCTAACCTGGACTCATCCGGTGGGTTATCTTGCAACCATCTTGGTATATATTGCAGCCTGTTGGCTAAGAAATAATGATGAAAGTTGGGTAAATCCAGTCCTCCTCTGTCTTTGGTCTTCTGAAGTGTTTTTAAGCTAATTCGTGGAGGTTTATCCTGCCAAAGGAATTTAGTGATTGAGGAGTCCAGAGATCTAAAACAGTCAGCTGGTGACTTGTTTGGGATCATTGAGAATAAGTAATTTATTCTGGGTAAGACCATTATTTTAATTGTAGCAATTATGCTGAATTGATGCTGAAAAACTAGTACAAGACTGGATTACTGTAATTCATTACTATCAGGAAGTCCACAGAATGTAGTTAAAAGTATTCAGCTTCTTACATATAAAGCTAATCAAGCTCCATCATACATCAGTGACCTAATTGTTCCATATATTCCTCACTGAGTAATTCGCTCTCAGACTGCAGGTTTACTGCTGGTTCCTAGAATATCTAAAAATAGGGAGGTGGATCTTTTAGCTATCGGGCTTCTCTCTTGTGGAACCAACAAGGCACACACCTTGTCTACTTTTAAGACTAAGCTTACAACATTTTTATTTGATAGGGCCTATGGTTAAATTCTGATGTTAGCCTAGATCT
Source organism: Nothobranchius furzeri (assembly GCF_043380555.1). Taxonomy (NCBI): domain Eukaryota; kingdom Metazoa; phylum Chordata; class Actinopteri; order Cyprinodontiformes; family Nothobranchiidae; genus Nothobranchius; species Nothobranchius furzeri. The sequence goes on along the minus strand of NC_091747.1, from coordinate 43,427,461 downwards.
GGACAAGTGGGGGAGTAGAGGGAGGTGGAGTGTTCAGTGGAGAATACAGTCAGTAAAGATGGCTCTCCCTTGCCCTGCCTCCAACATAACTCCATCTAAAAAGACTAGGTTATCCAGAGTTATCTCTGTAGTTATGCTGCTATAGGCTTAGACTGCTGGAGGACATACTGATCACTTTCCACACTCTACTATTTTATTCTAAAAATTCTATCTTAATTGCATTATTTCCTGCTATTTCAGCAGTTCACTTTATTTTTTCTCTAAGTGTTTTTCTCCCCAGAAGAAGCAACAATGTGTTCTGCTGAGCTGTGGTAGCCTTGTGGAGGGGGCCATCGACAAGCACACTGCTGCTAACCACTTAAACATTCTCCCTCTCCTGATAATAACTTTTCACTTTCTTTGACATGGAATCAATAACTCAATTTCCCTCTGGGAAATAATAAAGTATTTTTGAATTGAATTGAATTGAATGTGCTACTACTAGTTTACCTGTTGAATTAATTATAGATTCACTAAGATACAGACAATGAAGTTGATCTCGTACTGAACAGAGTATTTACTAAGAAATCACAATGTAGCCATAGAAACACTACTGTGTGTGTGTGTGTGTGTGTGTGTGTGTGAGAGTGTGTGTGTGTGTGTGTGTGTGTGTGTGTGTGTGTGTGTGTGTGTGTGTGTGTGTGTGTGTGTGTGTGTGTGTGTGTGTGTGTGTGTGTGTGGAGACGATGTTCCTACATTTAATTAGAAGCCATAAAATGTCAACTATCACGAAAGATGAAAGTCATGGATCTTTGTGTAAATTTAATCAGAAGATCGGATCTTTTTATTGCAGGGATTGAGCAACGCTTCGTATTAACTTCAAGAAAAGAGAGTGAGTCAGGCTTAAAAGTTTCAAGATTTATTACTAAACAAATTAAACAAGACTAACCTTAAACACTAGGTGTATGGTGTAACTACAGTGAAGTGAGACTAAGAATGGTGTATGTGTGAACATGTTCAGAACCAGCAGATCCGGAGAAACGATTAGTTCTGATGGGAGTGAAGATGATGTTTCATACTAAGCTTTGGTTTGGAGACTTATAACACACATTGAGACGCCATTCTGTCAGCCTACGTACCCTTGGCAGAAGTCCCCGTTAGATCAGGAATGTCGATGTCCATCTTGACCTCCTCTGGAACCGAAGCCGGTAGAAAAGCAGCGGATGCCGACCAGACCAGTCTTGAGATACTTCCAGGGCACGACAGTTTTATTGGCATCTAGCGGGACCCTGAAGGGGGTCAATGGTTCGGCTTTTATTCTGAAGGAATCGTTGCAGCAGGTGGAACATGCAACAGATTTAATCCAGCTTGTTGTTAGGTTCTTTCGGCTGAAGAGGAAAGTTACGGATTGGCCAGTCCGACAACTTCTCTGGAATGCTTTGAACTGAAGTTAAGATGACGTGGGCATAGTTTTATAATTTGGATGCTTTGATTTACGTTCGAATCAAAAAAGGACAGATTTACCAAGCACCACCAAAACCACGCCTCGCATCAGATCTGGAAGGTTCTGATTGGATCAGAAAAAGGAAATGTGCCATGTGACTTAACATTACATGGATGAGAATGTCTAGTGGAAATATTCAAAGTTATATTACATATTATAATACTACTGATCATAAACATTGTCATTTCACAGATTGGTTCACATTTTATCATTGGAATCACACTTTGTTTGATTAGCTTATTAATAATAGAGTTCTTCTGATTTATTAAAAGAAAGAGTCCTTTGTCTTCATTCTTCTCTTGAGCTGGAAAGGAAAAAAACAGTTTAGAAGCAAAGCATGACACCTTGAGCAATATCTCATGCAGATTAGTTCTTGTCAGAAACTTCTGGTTTTGCTTTGAGCAGAGCAAAACAGAGCAGGGCCTTCTAGGTCAGAAATGGACAATTCATCACGCTACATGTGTGTTTGTGTGTGTGTGTGTGCTCTGTCTTCTCGATCCCCAGTGCGTCGTGGCGGATGGCTGCTTAACCTGAGCCAGGATCCTCTGGAGATTTCTTCTTGTTAAAAGGGAGTTTTCCTCTCCACTGTCACTAAATGCTTGCTTAGTATGAGGACTGCTGTAAAGACATTGACACTAGTCAGTGACTTGATGCAACCTGCTGGGTTCCTTATATAGGAAACTTTTTACTGATTGGCTTAATGAACTGAACTGTATTGGAGTATTTACTGTGTGAAGTGCCTTGAGATGAATTGAACTGAATTGAAATCAAGGTACCAGCCTCCTGTCAAAGGGACCCAATTGGAGCCGCCAAGCCTGGGTCCACCAGCCCAAACCAGCACACTCTCACCCCCCACCGATGCAGGCCAGGCCCGAGGCGAGCCAACCCCACGCCCCAAGAGCCCAACCCCATAGCCCCACAAGGGACAGCCAGTATCAGGCGACCAAGCCAACCCGGCCCAGCACCTCTTGGTGGAGAGAGAGCCAAACCCCCACAACCGTGCTCCCAAACCAATGAGATGATGAGGATGGTAATTGGAGAGGATACCATTGGCCACGAAACACAGAGGGCCAAGCAGTGGCCATTCTGGGAGCAGCCCCCAAGGCAGCAGGCAGCCACCCACTATAGGCCTGGGCCACGAGACCACACAGGCAATACAGAAATTTTTATTTCATATATTTAGAAACAATAAAATTAAAGGTTAATCTGACAACATTAGCTGCATGGCATGGTCTGCGTCCTGCGTCCCCCCATGTGTTCTCCAACCCCCTCTAGGTTCCCCTTATGTTTCTCCTTGTGTTCCCCAGCCCACTCCAGGTGTCCCTCTAGGATCCCCCTCCTGTGTACCCAAGCTTCCTGTGCCCCTGCTTCTCTCCATCTCCCCCCAGGTTTCCCAGGTTCCCTTATTCATTAGTTCTCTTTGTAATTATATTATCTAGCTAGTTTTTCCCTGTAGTTTTCATAGGTTCAGGTTTCCTTTTAGGTTTCTTCCTTGTTCCTTCCCCACCGGTTTATTAAATCCAATCCAATTTTATTTATATAGCGCATTTAAAAACAGCATGTCAGCTGACCAATTAGTTCTCCCTTTCTCCTCAGATCATTAGTTATTTATGTGGTTCTTCTAGTCTTTAGACCCCCTAGATCTCTAGGTTTTTGGCTTCGTGCCCTAATAGGTATTTGGCTTCATTCTAAATAAAGAATGTTTACCTTTACATCCTCTTCTGCCTCATGTCGTTCTGGGTGTCTGCGCATTGGGTTCAACTCCTCCAGCGCACACATAATTTAAAATAACTTCACATTTACCGTTTTTATATCTATATGCACATTTAGATCTGTATGTTTTTAAGACGCAGCTGAAGAATCAGCCTATAGTCAGGTTGGTTTAAATAACAAACCAAAAATCAGCTCTTTAAATTTAGTTTCTTAATCACAAATTATTGAAGCATTCATTCCTTCCATATGTTTTGTTTTTTTAGCACAGGTCCACCAGTCTGTTTCAGCAGACAGGGAATGGAAAGAAAGCCTCTTGTCTCCTACAGAGAAGTGACAGGCTAATGCGGCAATGGAGCACAGCAGAGAAATAGTTTTAAGCTAATGTTGGGTGAAGTTCCTCTTCGACATTTAAATAAGGTGTCAAGGACTGAGAAAGAGGTTCATCTGTCCTTCTGTCATCGGGGAGTTGTGAGCCTTCCTGGGCTATTATTAGACATCTCTCTCCCACGGCTTCTTCAGCTGCAGTCAAAGAAACGGTGAGATTTGTGCACCATTAATAGACTCTTGTCCGCTTTAGACAGACTCCGGCGTTTTTTTTTCCTAATGCAGCGAGCCCTGCCTTGATGTCACACCAGTGAATGTCAAACGCCGTCTTTATTTCACCCCTCCGGCTGCACACCGCACATGAAACAGGAGTGGGATTTGATTTGTGCTCCTGCTGTACGTCCGCGTTACCACTCATCAGCACAACAGCACCAGCCATGCGTGCAGCCTAATGTGTTTTTCTGATGTGTTTGATGAGACTCTCAGCAGGCCACGAAAAGGACTCCCTCACCTCCCCCACTCCCCACACCTCTGTGCATACCTGCACTCACAAAAACTGCTTTCCCATTTAAATGCATGCAAAAATAGCTTAAAGGCATGCGCCAGCAGACACAGCTTGCTATAAGTAAAAATGCAGGTGGGAATTGAAGATGTGAGGCTCTGTAATATGTCATGTGTTGTTGGAGGTGTGCCTAAGGGAAGAGACTAAATCTGTCTGTTTGTCTTGCAGCTCATTGTCAGGAAAGGCCAGCTAATGGAAATGTTCTCCAACTTTGTGCTCCAGGCTACGCAGCACTTCATTATTAAAATAATTGATTCTCTCATAGCAAGGAAAGGCTTTAACAAGACAAGCTGCTGCTCTCTTTCCAGCTCTTCAACTTGTTAAAAAATGTTAGAATTGTTGATGTTTGTGTAAGGCCAAGAAAACTTTTAATGGATTGCTGGAAAGATGTTACAAGAAGAAGAAAAAGAAGAAGAAGAAAATATCATTTCTATAGAGCCTCTCAAGATCAAAATCACGAGGTGGTTCTCAAAAACAAAAAAAATGTAAAAATATAAAAAAGAATTTAGAAAATGTTTAAAAAATATATTTAAAATGAGCAAAAAATAGACAATTGTGATTAAAAAATGTTAAGAAAGAGAGAGTGAATAGGAAAGAGGGAAATCAGTGGATCCTGAGGAAGGTGGAATAGGTGGGGAGAGCAGAATAAAGAGAGAGTGGTGAAGAAGGTCACATAAAAGCCAACTTGAACAAGTGAGTCTTCAGCAGCTTTTTAAAGGAGACCACTGAGTCCACTGATCTCAGGCTCAGGGAGAGAGTTCCAGAGTCTGGGGGGCCACAGCAGCAAATGATCTGTCACCGTTGACCTTTAGCCTGGTGCGCTGCACAACCAGTAGGCTTTGATCACTGGACCTCAGGGATCTGCTGGGGGTGTAGGGACTAAGAAGATCACCAATGTAAGATGGTGCTTGTCCATGTAAGGCCCTATAGACCAGAACCAGGATCTTGAAATGAACCCTGGAGTTGACTAGCAGCCAGTGAAGCTGGAGGAGAAGCGGGGTGATGTGGGTGTGTTTGGAGGACTTGGTCAGAAGCCGAGCACAGGCCTTCTGAACCACCTGTAGACGGTTCAGGGAGGTTCTGCTCAGACACGTGAAAAGAGAGTTACAGTAGTCTAAGAGTGAGGAGATGAAGGTGTGGAGAACAGTCTCAAGTTCAGAGCGGGACAGAATGGGACTCAGCTTAGCAACGTTCCTGAGATGGAAGAAGGAAGAGAGAACAAGAGAACTGACATGAGAATCCAGGGTGAGAGCTGGGTCAAAGGTCACGCCAAGATTCCTGACAGAAGGTTTGGTGTGAGAAGCAAGCTGACCAAGAGAGTCTCTGACTTTGGGAACCAGCTTGTCTGGGGTACAGATGAGGATCTCAGTCTTGCCTTCATTCAGCTGAAGAAAGCTCCCAGCCATCCAGGTCTTGATAGAGTCTAAGCAGGTGTGTAACAGCTGCAGCTTAGACATCTCATGGGGCTTAAAGGAGATGTACAGTTGGATGCTATCTGCATAAAACAGCCTCCCGTTGGACTGCCACAACACCTCTTGGATGATGCACCAGTGCTGGACTCTGCTGCTGAGATATGTTTGGAGCACAAAAATCTGTTGTAAAAGTTCATGAAAGGAGCACCCCTCTAGTACAGGGTTGGATCGATTGACTTCGAGCTGCAGCGGCACCAGTAGGATTTCGCGGGGAAGAAGAATTTGATTTAAAATCTGCACTTTTCAAAACCATCTGTTGAAAATGCTGAATGAGACACTAAATAGATTTAAAAAAAAAACTGGATGATCTCTGTCAGAGGCAGAACACTGCAGGATTTTGAGTGCTACTCATCCATCTTCATCATGTGTGAACATCTTGCCTCTGATTGGCTAACAACATTGCAACTCTTCCACTGCCTTTAGTCACTCATTTTTGCTGGGTAAAAATGCAACATTGATGTTTTCATTTTTACAAATAGCACACGCCTGAACGAGTTCCACCATATTGTGGAGTTGCCAATGCTAACAGTTAGCTTCTGCTAACCAATATGTGCTCTTCTCTTTCCTGGCTGCTAAATCAACAACAGCATTCTCCAGTCACAAAACATGAATGTTAACTTACAGACCAGTCTGCCTTTTTCTGACCTGAGTGATTCCCTATCTATCTCCTTTTCGTGCTATGCTAAGCATGCTAAGGTTACCAAACTAGCAAACCCTACCAAAAATTAAAAAAAAAATTAAATCAAATGACTCAGTGAAAGGAAAACGAACCACCATTAAAGCTGCTTTACTAAATCTGCAAAACTAGCTAACTTTTAAACACACTTTTTGGCCACCACACTCACCCCACCTGTCGGCTATCATCTATTGGCCACAGTTGCCTAATACTGGAACCTGCAGTCCCAAAGGAAACAAGATAGAGCTAAACACCAGTCACCGTTTTCTACACCCAAATGTCTTTTGTTGTTCATAACTTCAATTGGTGTTTTTGTTTTTGGGACTCTGGTAATTTGTCCTAAAGTTGAAGTGGTAGCAGCCGGCTGTTTCTCCTTCTCTGATATTATTGAACAGAGCACCTCTCACACTTGTGGTGTCCTGTTGCTCCATACATAAGTGCGTAATGAGTGGAGGATGCAGGAGTGCGATGGTTTGGCAAGACCAACAACTGGATGGTCCTGATGGTCCTATTGGTTGGTTTTGGACTGAGCCGTGTTATTGGCAGAGTTTATTGCACAAATGCGAAAAAACAACTTCATTTTTTAAAATCACAATATATGTATTGCTTTACAATGTTAAAACATTAAGATGCGTGAAAAGGTGTTTTACGCTAACTTGCTTTGCAAATTTGCCATTGTAGCTTTAAAATAGTATTTTAATAAACAGCCACTGGTCGGCCATCTTACAGAGGGCACCAAAACTTAGTTTACTGTTCATAATGGTGCCCAAATACCTCTACCAACTGGTATCATTAATGAGTTTTGGTGTAAACCCGGGCTGACTTTTCCCATTTAGCTTCTTATATTTTGGAAAAATTTAGCTGCAAGTGTGATATATTGGACCATTAATGAAATAGATCCAGAACTGGACTGTGACCCACCTCATTGTTCTGCAAGACACTAACAATTATGGAGTCATCTGCAAATTTAATAACAAATCTTGACTCGCTTTGGCTCTGACACTCATTAATGTAGAGCTATACTTTATAAATGCATTGGTAAATAATAAAAACAAACAAGCCCTCCTTTATCTACTTAGAAATGGTTTAAACAGGTTCCATCTAATGCCTTCTGAAAGCTCTTTCATATCTTAGCTGCTCATCGGTTTGCAGGAACGGATTTCTGACAGAGGTTGCTCGGGGGTTTATGTTACAGCATCACTGGAATAAAAAACGATTCATTCACTGTGAAGGAGACATTGTTTGTGTCCTTGATTAACACAACGCTCTTCAGAGTACATCATCCTCCTTTAACAAAAATAGGTTATAGTGTGTTTTAAAAATAAGCACATTGAATCATCTGTGCGGTGGAATGAAGAAACTGTGCCACTTCTGCACCAACAATCTCTGCACCAGTGTGTACATTGAATCAGCTGCTTGTTTAAGAGCTGAACGGGCCTCTGAAAAGTTCCTGTCAGAAGTCAGTCCTCCAGGCTCCTCATTAATGTTCACAAATTCCTTTGTGCAGAAATCCACACGCAGCGTGGGTGGCATTACCGTGATTTGAAAGTAAATGCTTTCATTGCCTTTTCACTCCACAACCCCAGCAGTGCAGAGATTTCTCACGACAAACCAAAAGCAAAAGGAAATTTGAAAATATGTAGAAGGATCCAAGAATGTGTAAGCCCTGCAGTGGTGCCTGGATAGTGTTTCAGAGGAGGAGGTGCACTTCCTGAATTTGTCTGATAAGTAGGAGAAGTTTGGGGAAAAGATGTGATACACGATATTGTGTTAAAACACCAGCATTGACTTAATTCTCACTTCAAAGTGATGTTCCAAACGATAGTTTTAAAAGAAGAACTTTTGCACATGTCCCGTCTTTATACATCTGTGATCAATTTGTTCGCATTTTGTACAATCAAATCACCTTTTCAAAGTGAGTCTCTGTAGTGCCTTGGTAGCTCTTTCCCTCCTGACATGCAGGGAATGAGCAGCGTTATTGCCTGGCCTAGTTCCTCCAGAGGCATGCTAATGGAACGATTTGGCAGCTTGCCTCCGGAGGCAGGAGGGATGGACTTGTTTCACTTGATGTCAGTGTGAGGATCTGGAGGAGAGAGGAGAATTACAGGTTAGCGCTACTTCAATTGGCATGAAGGGAGCAGAAGAAAAGACACCATGTGATATTTCAGCCACCAGACAGACACGGTTATTTCTGGCATTGTTTTACTACATTTATTATTTGCTGACTTGAAATGAAACCACTGATTATGAGATGTGAACCTCATTTCTCTGGGCTGAAAATACCCAAACAGCTCAATTTTGATGCAGCTCCGCCATCTGCTACAGGTGAACCTGAAAGCTGGTTTAGCACATTTTGGCATTTCAGCGGAGGAACGATCCTGATTTGTACAGTAATTAAAACACTGAACACTAATAGCCCACACATATGGTGCTGGCTGGCTGTTAGTGCCATCTCTCTGGAGCAAACAGCTGTGGGTGCTGATTACCACCAATGGCCTTGAAACGACTTACCAGAAGGTTATTTTTCCTCCTCCGTCACCTCGCCTGGGCTGATGCTCCTTAATAGAAGGGTTTACTGTTTATCTGCTCCGAGTGGCTTTTAAAGCCTGTGAACGCAACACAAGCAGAATTAGCAAGAGCTCGCCAAGATGATGTCGATTTGGAGCCCAGTTTGGTCCTGCAGGTTCAAAATCAGTTTGTCGTTTTGTGAATTTGTAGCTTTCACTTAATATTTGGTTTCTTTTCATTGAGATCATTAACAAAATTAACCAAATTGTGTGCTGACTGGCCTGACTGAATAGGGGTGGGGCACATCTAATGGCCTCTTCCTGAGATGTTCAGGAACTAGTAGATTTTTTCAGTGTTTTTTATGAGTCAGAGCTGATGAATCGGTCATCTACCTAAATATACAGTAATTGAGGTAACACGAGCCCTTCGTCCACTTTTTTGCTAGCTAGGAGCTACTTGGTAGCTTATGATATTTGCGTGCCCTCAAGCTTCCCAGAATGCAAAAGGTAAACACGGCTAGTGGAGGGTGTTTGGCTCAAACTTCATGTGCACATGCGAATGGATCGTGTTAATGGTTTAAAGTTTTTTTGGAGGCCTACCAAGACCATTTCCTCTAATTGGTCTCTATATGAGTCAAACCCTTCTACTGATTCGTAGTTTTTCAGTCTAGTGAATTTTGTTTGTGCTGAGAGAAAATGACATTAAAGCAGGTGTTGTTTTCTTTTTAATCAAGCAGCATATGACGTCGTAGTCCACTTCCTCGTCCCGGAACATTCACAGGCGGCGAAGTTGTGGTTTTATGGTGACCTAATTTGAGCTTTTAGGTGAACCCTGTTGTTAGAAACCAGAAAAAAATAAAGAACTTAAACTTTATATCAGGGGTGGAACTCTATTAAAACCATTAACCTAATTCATCAGAAACTTTGTAATTTATTGATCTTGATTAATCGTATTTCAATCGTTCAAGACAATGTGTGCCCAAGCTGTTTTTTTAAATAAAAAAATCATGTCAGTGATGCATAGATGACGTACCCACACTTTATTGACTATATTTCTGTAACCAAAAGGTCTATTTGATTACTTTGGCCTAATTAGAAAGATAACCATTGTGGGATTTGTTGGGATGTGTAAATATTAGTATATGGGTTGTATTTGGGGCACTTAAAAAAGTTTATAGCCCACACTCTGCAGTCTTGTTAGAGGTGCAGCTTGATGATAATGATAGATAGGGCATATGTTTTAGTAATAAACTTTTCCATTCACCAATTGGGGGACAATTAGGCTCAAAGGGGCAAATTTTTTACGCTCATTTTTTTCCCTAATTAATCGTAATTAACACGTTAAATTCCCACCACAACTTTAAATATAAAATGATTATTTAACTCACCAGCTGACAACTTTTGCTGATCACCAGCATAGATTATTGAGGGTTGGACAATAAATAAAACGACATCTTTAGTCGCATGCCGTCCTTCAACTGCTGGTTGTCTAGGTGGTGTCCTGAAAACAAAGTGGGCTACATTTATTATTGGAAAACTTTTTGGGGAAAACCTGGTCTGCTGCGAAGAGAAGGCATCCATCCCTCTTTGGATGGAGCAGCTCTTCTTTCTAGGAACATGGCCAATTTTATTAGTCCTTCATGACAACCTAGGGTTCAAATCAGGAAGCAAAGTCATAGTTGAACACACCCCTCTGCAGCTTCAGTACTGTTACCCACCCTTCACCCCATTGAGACAATGTCCTGTCCACGGCCAAAATCACACTGATTGAATATCAGGTTTAATGAAGCAAATCATGGAAATCTCACAAATATTAGAACAAATTCAACTGAGCAGAAAACTAGAAAAATTAAATGTGGGTTATTGAACATTTGGTCTGTTTTTTTCTAAGATTTTGTTAGTTAATGAGTTGATTTGTGATAATCAGATCTCTTTGCTCTCTCTCACAGAATCCTGGCTGCAGCAAGAGGACTATGTTAGTTTAAATGAATCGACACCTTCTTATTATTTAAATCATCATATTGCTCGAAGTACAGGGCAAGGAGGAAGAGTAGCAACCATTTTTCATTCAGACCTATTAATCAATCCCTTACCAATTAATAGCTACAGTTCGTTCGAACATCTTATTCTTAGTTTTCCTAATCCAGATGGCAAAACTGTAAAACCACTCGTTTGTAGTTTTTTATCGTCCACCAGGCCCTTACTCTGAGTTTTTGGATCAGATTTCTGATTTTTTATCAGATTTGGTGCTAAATACTGATAAGGTCATTGTAGTGGGGGATTTTAATATTCATGTGGACATTGAAAATGATAGCCTCTATGTAGCCTTTAGTAATATCTTAGACTCAATTGGTTTTACTCAAATAACACATAGCTCCACCCACTCCTGCCATCATAAATTAGACCTTGTGCTGACTTATGGCATAGAGTGTGAGGAAACAATATTTCCACATAATCCAGTCCTCTCGGACCACTTTTTGATAAACTTTGAGTTTTTCATAACTGAGTTCTCGAGACATGAAAGTAAATTTCACTATAGTCGGTCTCTATCTGACAACACAGTTGCATCTTTTAAATCAACTGTTCCATCTTCACTATCTTCAGCATCTCAGAGGCATGTAGCAGAGGGCAATATTTTCATTTCTAGTCCTTCACAAATTGATTTAATTCATCAGTTACTTCTCCTGTACAATTGGCATTAGATTATGTTAGCCCTTTGAAAAAGAAGGTAATTAAGCACAGGAAGTTGGCTCCCTGGTTTCATTCTCATTTACAAACTTTAAAACAAAACTCTAGGAAATTGGAGAGAACATGGCACTCTACACACCAGGAGGAGTCCTATTTTTCCTGGAAAAATAGTCTTGTGCTTTATAAAAATAAGCTTCAACAAACTAGAACTGCTTATTTTTCAGCATTAATTGAGGAGAATAAGCATAATCCAAAATTTATTTTCAGTACAGTTGCCAGACTTACACAGAATCATAGCTCTGAACCATCTATTCTCTTAGCCCTCAGCAGCAATGACTTTATGGGATTTTTCCCAAGTAAAACTAATTATTTTAGAAACAAAATCATTAGCATCCTCCCTAATGTGACTGCATCAGAGGTGACTGTAGAACCTCATCTGTGCTTGAACCGTTTTGATTCAGTTGAGCTTTTAGAGTTATGAAAAATATTAGCTTCATCTAAACCTTCAACTTGCATTTTGGATCCAATCCCAACCAAATTATTTAAAGATGCATTTACCTTGGTTACTGCCCCCATTCTAGATATAATCAATCTATCCTTAGTAAATGGGTATGTACCACAAGATTTTAAGGTTGCTGTAATCAAACCTTAACTTAAGAAGCCTTCTCTGGATCCAGATGACCCAATGAATTATAGACCAATATCTAACCTTCCATTTTTATCCAAAGTCCTGGAGAAAATAGTGGCCATCCAAGTATGTGAGCATTTAAACACTAAGGCTCTGTTTGAGGAATTTCAGTCTGGTTTTAGAGAGTATCACAGCACTGAAACTGCTTTAATTTTGTAAATGTACATGACAAATCTTCATACTCCAGGGTTACTTGTGGAGTACCACAGTGTTCAGTGACAGAACCAATTATTTTTACTATACCGTAAATCCTCTAATATTAGCCTGTATTTAATTAACTGCCGGTTATCATATTTTGGCAGGTGTCGGAGTCGGCGGAGGTGAATAATGGTCATTTTTTTATTGTGGCCAGGTGGAATGTGGTAAGAAGCAAGTATGGGGGGCAGTTGTGTCATCCATCTCACTTTTGATTTGCCAGTGATAGACCGCGAGGGTAACTTTAACCGTGCAGAGACGAAGAGGAGGCGAAAATTTGATATCAAGTTCAAAGATAACGTGCTGATTATACTGCAGAACACTCTGGGGAGCAGTAGCAGGGGTTGTATGCACTAGTCACTAGTCACTGTCACATGATAATGACCGGCAAGATGCAGTCCTCAGAAAAGACAGTAGCCTGCTGTCAGCAGGTGACAAGCTCCTGCGCGTCAGGAGGCAACGCGCTGTGCCAGAGCGTCGGTACTGACACCCGCCGTAAAACGGACATTTAACCAAATTGTGACGTTTACCCTCTTGCAATTTAACCTTCCCCTCACCCCCATCCTAACCTTAACCAGCTTGCGTATGCAAAGCTCTGATTGTTGACGCGCTCCAGACAACTGCGTCCTGAGCACGGCCACAGTAACGTTATCAAATCAGGTGTCGCCACCTCATAAAACTAATTTAACATGCGATCGTTCATATCGGCTCATTTCCTTTTATGTTTTCTGTCTTTTATTCTTTTATTTGTGCCTGATGCGTTTCGCTGCTGTGGATCGGGGCGCATCACCTGTTTTGTCCTCGTTGAAGCACCTAACTGGTGTGGCCGGCGAGCACGCCGCTGTTTTTGCTGTCGGTAGATCTTTTAGAACTGCAGTTCAAAGGTAACTCATAAGGTGAATATATATGAACCCAGGTAGCAGTTTTTCTTTAGGATTGAGAGGAGATGCAGGAAGATAATAAACATGCAGGACAGAAAAATAGTCAAATAAAAACAAGTTAGTTTTTGTACCTGGTGGTTGCAACAAACAGACACTATTGAAGGTAATCAGAAGTGAGGAACAGAAAATGAAATAATTATTTTAATGTTTAGAGCAGCAGGAACTCCGAGAGGCTGTAGGCGCATCAGTGAGTTTGCGGCCGCTGCGCTGGGGGGCGGGGGGGGGGGGGGGGGGGGACGGGGGTGGGGGGGGTGGGGGGAGGGTTTAGGGGAGGACTGAAGCAGAAACTACCGTTGTTAAAAGAAATGTGTTTAACTTTGAAAATGTTGGCACAATTTTAATTGTCAAAAACTCCAGCAAACAATTAGTTCATTTTGCTCAAATAGAAATTGAGGCCTGCCTCTAATTTTGGTCCTCCTTCCAATAAAGGCCTGGAGCTTGATGAGCTTGAGTCAAATACAGGCCCGGGTCTGTATTAGAGGATTTACGATATACATGCTTCTAATTGGTAAAATCATTAGACAGCATGTGATAAACTTCCTCTGTTATGCTGACGATTAACAGTTATATCTATCCATTAACCCTGATGAACCTAATCGGTTGGTTAGATTAAAGGCTTGTCTTGAAGACTTAAAACAATTAGATGACTCAAAACTTTCTGCTTTTAAATCAAGACAAGACTGAAGTTCTCATCATTGGACCTGAAATTCAGAAAAGGAAACTGCGTAGTCAATCACCTGACCTGAATGGCATTGCATTAATCTCCGAGAACAAAGTAAGGAACCTTGGTGTTATCTTTGACCAGGACATGTCATTCAAATCCCATGTTAAACAGGTTTGTAGGATTTCCTTTTTCCACCTTCGGAATATTACTAAGATTAGATGCATACTTTCCAGGAGTGATGCTGAGAAACTAGTTCATGCATTTATTACATCAAGACTGGATTACTGTAATTCATTACTCTCAGGAAGTCCACAGAATGTAGTTAAAAGTCTTCAGCTTGTCCAAAATGCTGCAGCTAGAGTTCTGATGAGAATTAAAAAGAGAGATCATATCTCTCCTGTCTTAGCTTCCCTACATTGGCTACCTGTTAAATTCAGAATAGATTTTAAGATCCTTCTTCTCACATATAAAGCTCTTAATAATCAAGCTCCATCATACACCAGTGACCTGATTGTTCCGTATGCTCCTAACTGAGCACTTCGCTCTCAGACTCCAGGTTAACTGGTGGTTCCCAGAATATCTTAAACTAGGATGGGAGGCAGATCTTTTAGTCATCAGGCTCCTCTCCTGTGGAACCAGCTCCCAGCTTTAGTCCGTGAGGCAGACACCTTCTCTACTTTTAAGACTAGGCTTAAAACATTTTTAATTGATAGGGCCTATGGTTAAAATCTGATGTTAGCCCAGATTTGGACAAGTGGAGGAGTGGAGGGAGGTGGAGTGTACAGTCGGTAAGGACGGCTCTCTCTTGCCCTGCCTCCAACATGCCTTCTCTATCTGTTATTTCTGTAGTTATGCTGCTATAGGCTTAGACTGCTGGAGGACACACTGACTACCTTCCACACTCTACTACTTTCTTCTACAGTTTGCTCTTTAACTGTATTATTTCCTGCTATTTCAGCAGTTCACTTTATTTTTTCTCTGTGTTTTTCTCCCCAGAAGAAGCTACAATGGTGTTCTGCTGAGCTGTGGTGGCCTCATGGAACCATCAACTCGCACACTGTTGCTAACCGCTTAAACATTCTCCCTCTCCTGATAATAACATTTTACTTTTTTGACATTGAATGTGCTACTACTAGTTTACCCGTTTAATTATAGATTCACTAGGATAAATACAATGAAGTTTATCTTTCACCAAATAGAATATTTACTAAGAAATCACAATGTAACCATAGAAGCATTACTTGGTGTGTGTGTGTGTGTGTGTGTGTGTGTGTGTGTGTGTGTGTGTGTGTGTGTGTGTGTGTGTGCGTGTGTGTGTGTGTGTGTGTGTGTGTGTGTGTGTGTGTATGTGTGTGTGTGTGTACGTGTGTGTGTGTGTGTGTGTGTGTCTGCTCTGTCTTCTCGATCCCCAGTGAGTCATGGCGAATGGCTGCTTATACCGAGCCAGGATCCTCTGGGGGTTTCTTCCTGTTAAAAGCGAGTTTTCCTCTCCACTGTTGCTAAATGCTTGCTTAGTATGAGGATTGCTGTAAAGACTCTGACACTAGTCAGTGACTTGATGCAATTTGCTGGGTTCCTTATATAGGAAACGCTTTACTGATTGGCTTAATGAACTGGCCTGTATTGGAATGTTTACTGTGTGAAGTGCCTTGAGGCAACTCTTGTGGTGATTTGGCGCTATATATACAAACTTGAATTGAATCGACAGAAATTAATTTGTGATTCCAAACAATTTTTTACTCATACCCTAAAAGTCCTCATCAAGAAGTCAAAAGTATCACTTTAAGGCCTTTTCTTTAAGATCGTTGCTAAACTTGAGGGTCTTATGTAGCTTCAGCAGTGAGGCACCTTAAACTCAGACTGGCTGTCACAGCTGTGGTGGGAATATTAATAAATTACCTGAATGTCTGCTCCTACAAAACGGGCCCTGTATGAGTCCAGCTGCTTACATTTTCACTTAAAATTGTAGAAGTGTGTGCAAATCTTAATGTTACAACCTTCTAATGACATTCTAATCTCTGAGAATACTGATAATGCTCCAGTAGCTCTCGTCTTGGGTGTATCCGAGGGCTGCAGAAGATTCAAATGCGCTGATGCTTGGCAGCCCTGCAGCTCAGCCATCTATCAGCTCAGCTTAGGCATTCTGAGGCTAGACTCTGTGGCATGGCTGACATGTACTGTTCTGACAGGAGACTCACGGAGGTATTACTCTTGTATGTGTTATGTTTTTTTTCATGGTAGAAATGTTCTTTATTCTTGTGGTGTAAACCTGTGTGGTGAACTGTGTGTGTATGAAGCTACTTTAATATAAACTTATTCTTTAAAAGGCAACAGTAATAAAAGATGAGTTTTTTTAAGAAGTTTAAGTATTATCGTGACCATTTAAAATAATTCTGAAAATGCCAAAATAAACTAAAATAAAATACACCCCCCAAGCAAACTGCACACAATTATAGATTTAATCATCTTTGACATCAACCTGACCGAAACACCTAGTATATGTGCTGTGATAATAAATGAAACCTGGTCCTGCCAAATGCTTATAACTAGATTTACAGATGTTGAGGGTCTGACCTCATGAGGAAATTACTATGCAGTGATTTTCTCCAAAATGACTGTGCTTAAAATGCTCTGAAAAGCAAATAATCACATCAGCGCCAAGAAACTTCATTTCCCATGATGCTTTGCACACGGAAGCATTGTGATGATGTCACCGCCTAATACCAGAAACAGGTTCTGCGCATGTGCGGGAGGCCGTGGAGCTTTTCCCGCGAACTAAGACCATAAATCTTCAGCAAAGACAAAGAAACCCCGTTCTTTTGCCCAGGATACCTGGCGGTAAGGACACGCTTGTCGAACGCTCCGATTCCCTTGAGCACGCGGAAGCTCTAAGTGCCCAAGTTGAGCCACGCAACCGCTACAAAGCCACTCCAACTCCATCAGGACCTGACTGGGAATGAGCGGAGCTCCATCCAGCTCTCAGAGACGCTGTAAGTTGTCAAACTCAGCACAAAAGAAACTTCGTTCTCTTTGTGTCCAGCCCGTGGAGAAACACTCACGGAGAACGCCAAACAACGGAGAAAGCGACAACTCCATCAAACCGACGGACGACGCCAAACTGCGGAGAAACACGGAGAACCGTCAACTCAAAGAGTGGGGGACGCTTCGCTCTTCTGGTGATCAGAAACTCATCTCTTTCTCTCCTTCTTCTTCCGTTTCCTCTATAGTCCAGAATAAGCAATAAAACCGCGCTATTGCTTAAAAAGTAGCTTCGTGTTTTCCTCTTTCGTTCCCAAACACGTCCGTCGGGTCATTTTTGATAGAGAATAAACTGCTTATTGATCATTGTTTGGTATCTTTAAGTGTTTTCTGCTTGGCCACGTGGTTAAACTAAAATATATTATTCGTGATTAATCTTTTGTGTTGTTCATGATCCTTTGAAATGTTTTGAGTGAATTTAAGGTTAAGTTACTTATGATTCTAAGTGCCTTGGAAGTTAAAGTGCAAGTTGCCACCCACACTTTAGCCAGACAAAGGGGTCAGCCATCTTGTATACAGACTCCATTTTAGAAACACACACACACATACATACACATAAAACACCTTGAACATTATTTTGAATATACATCCTTTTATTATATCACATGGTTATTATTCATTTATGCCACTGTTTATTCATTTGACAAATTGTTCAATTAAATGTTATAAAATTCAGATTTTCGTCTCCAGTAGCTTTGTTCTGTCGAAGAGAAGTCTCTGCTCCAAGGATTCTACGAACTTCAAGAAAGACTGATAAGAGTTTTGGATTCAATTTTTCCCCGGTTGAAGGGGAATGGTGCCCCGGAGATGTCTAAGAATATCTTAATTAATTAATAAATCAGTAAATATTCTCATATTTACAGAATTTATTGAAGAATCCAAAAGTAAGTTAACGCTTACTAATTGTTCGCTCCTAATAACCCCAAGATTAATTGGTGCCCCGTGTGAGGCTAGGATACACAGAGATTTTTATCCGACACAAACAAACAAATAAATCCAAAGAGCTTGAATTAAAAATAATCAGTTGTTCAGCCTTGAACCAGCAACAGAGTGGTGCTGATTTCGCTGAGCAGGAAGCTGCATCGAACTCTCACCAGTAACTCAGTGCTTCTTTAAAGGTGCAAGGTGTAAATTAATTCTGGTTGACCTTTTACGTTAAAATTCAGTTTTTCCTTAAAGGTGCAACGTGTAATTGATTCTGGTTAACCTAATTCAGAAATTAAAGATTCTCAAACGATCCCATCTCTCTCTCTTTTATTGTCTCAAAGTCAATACAGAGTGTTTAATTAAACTCCCTGATAATAAAAACAGCCTATTCTTCTGTTTATAAAAAGTGAACTACTAACAGTGTATTAAAATACAACTTTAGATAGTTACATCACTTCTATTCCGTTACACCTTTTAGGTTAAAATTCAGTTCTTCATTAAAGGTGCAGTATGTAAGTGATTCTGACTAACCCTTTTAGGCTAAAATTAACTGCTAATTTAGCGACTTTAACTCACAGTGGCTATTATAACTAACTGAAACCTTCACTCAAAGACTGATAACACCCTGTTTGCTAATATTCTGAAGGAATAACTAGCACATTTAACACCCAAGTGTTGTAAGACGTTGCTACGGCAATGCACCAGCTTTTGCTAAGATACTGAAAGGAATAGTATTTTAAGAGTCAGTCACGGCATTCCGTGCAATCTTAAAACGCTAAAACCTGTGCGCACAAAGGTTAATTTAGTGTTTTTCTGCTACAAAGCTAGCAGTTGCTGCCAAAAGGTGCAGCTTTGAGCTATCTGCAGACGCTCTACTAGGCTATTTTTGGTTCGGTTGTTAAAATGGAGGGCCAGAGTAGTGAACTGACCAACTCCCAGCAACCAGGTGGCGCTGCGACCCACAAATGTGAACCTGGCCTACTTTCTGGACAAATATTGTCCAAACTGGTCGCGGTTGCTCGAGAACCCGACTACCCTTCTAGGGATTTCACTGAAGAACAGCGTAGCGACGAGCTAGAAGCTGTGCTGTATCAAATAGAAAACCCGGATGGTACAAAACCAATCCAGGTTCACTTAGCTAAGTTAGCCCTGATCCTCTATCAGAGAGGACTCCAACATGGTCAGAAGATCATGAACCTCCAGAGTATGCTAGCTGAAAAACAGCGAAATGGAAGGCTGATCGAGGAAGACAACACCAGCACCGATTCTGGGGAAGATGGGGAGGAGACCCCGCCCCCTTCTGCTGATGACATCAGACAGTGGGAAGGGGGGAAACACCGTGACTCTGAGAATGAGCCAGAGTGCTCTCCCACACCGGTACGAAAGCAAGCCGGCAAAGCTGACCAGGGTCCGCCCAGGACGATCGCCAAAGACCAATTGGTTTCCTCCACCCGAGGAAGCGAGGGACAGCCGTCCCACCGTAAAGTTAGGCTACCTCTTTCCAAGGTACCTGGTAGCCTACGTCCTGATGCATCTCCATACGATAATCAACAGCATGTAGTGTGGGACTCTCTGGACGGACGCACGCCGCAGGGGAGAGATGTAGCTTATCTGTCCCCACCTTCGGCCCTGTTCCCTACACACACTATAGGGCATTCAGGACCACCTAGGGGCCGAGGGCAGTTCGCTCTCGAACCCCAGGTTGGACCACCACCCTCATCTTCACGGCCTTCTCAATCAGTGAGAAGTCGACCAGCTGAGCGGCACCTCTATTTAGACCGCTCCCCCAGTCCACGAAGGGTGCAAGGTGCCGATTGGGGTTATGCACCCCAACCTGCACCTCAACCATCCACCCATCCTTGCTACTCCGGTATTCGGCATGCCGATAACCAGCTGCAGGACAAAGCATCCTACGCCAGTCCGTACCCGGACAGAGCGTATTATGCAGAAGCCCCAGTTGAAAGACGCATGCGGCACTATGCAGACGTGCCCCGGGAGGAGGACCTCCCAGGACACCCACGTGACGTGCCAGCAGCCCGCCACAACATGCCAGACCCCGATTTGGGCCCCAGGAGTCAACATTGGGAGCCCAGAGCACACCAGCGATATCCAGCGCCCTCTGAGACAGACCGTGGGTCAGAGTCAGAGGATGACGCGCCGTACCGTGAGTCAGGGCTCCGTGTACGTCAAATTGAATTGCTAGCTAAAGACATAGAACGCTTTGATCCTAACACCAATGAATCCAATGTCGACGATTATCTCAGGGAGATAGAACGTTGTCTGCTTGATCTTCCAGCACCCTCTTCAAGGGAAAAGCTCAAGCTAATTTGGAAAACCACATCTAGAACGGTGCACGGTTTCATGGAAACTCTACCATCTGACATTCGAGATCGGTACTCCTCGCTCTGCCGAGCGTTGAGAGATGAATACGCCACGTATGCAGACTCTGCGTCAGCTACAATGGGGGCCTTCTCCATCAAACACGGGAGGAACGAACCCCCCAGAGAGTATTATCGCCGACTCAAAAGTGCTTATTTCCAAGGTCGAAACGGCCCTGGGCTCGAGGAAGACCCTGCCTTCAGATCCCTGTTCATTCACAACCTGCACGAGTGTGTTCGATCCGAAGTCTCAATGTATTGTCGGATGACAAAACTAACAATGCAGGGGATTAGGAGATACGCTCAACAGGCTTGGGAAGCCGGCGGAAAGCCCCAAAAGCCTGACGCACATCACCGCGTCATGCACCTAGCTCCCGACGCCGAGCCGCGTTTGGAGCTCGAAGGCACAGAAGCTCCACCCACTAAGCCAAAATCTGCCAAACCTAGACCTGCTAAACCGCGAAAGCAGTCCCAATCTCCTCAACAGGGGAAGGGGGGTGCTGATTGGCCGCCGTCTGGACAATCAGACAGGAAGTGGCCCAACCAAAACCAACGGCAGGCAGGTCGGAACATTGGAAGGTTTAAAGAGCGCCGCCCACAGGTAGGTCCCGAAAGCGAGTCCGCAGGTGAGTACTTGACCAAAGCCGACCTCCAGGAAATGTTTCAGCAGTTTCTAGCTAAACAGAAGAAACAGCTGAGATCTGCAGATGAGACCCCTGCACCAAAGTCTTCTTCTAAGAAGCCAGACCCAGAGCCAATGTCCGCATGACTAGGCGTGGCTCAACCCCCCAGCGTGGCCAGGACCTACCTGATCAGCTGGGGGAACACTAATGGTAGATCACAGGAGTCTCCTGAAATCTACCCCCCAGAGAAACCTGATACTAAATTTCTGAAGTTCCTTGGTGACTTAACAAACCATGATCATGCTCGCCGTTTGTACTGTAGCACCAACGTAGGTGGATGCATACAGGTTGATGCTCTGCTGGATACCGGCTCAGAAATCACCCTGATGTGCTCCACACTGTTCCGTCGCGTGTCTGACACCATGCGGTCGCTCGGGAAACCAGTCCAGGTAGAACCCTGTGACCTGAAAATCACCAGCTACACCCAGACCCGGGAGTGCATCACTCACCGGGCGTGGCTGGACATCACCTTCCAAGACATGACTCTGGTTCACCCGTTTTATGTCTGCCAGCTAGACACTGAACCACTTCTCATTGGTCAGGACCTGCTTGAACGTCTAGCTCCCCTCATCGACTGCCAGAAGGGTCAACTTTGGGCTCAGGTGGACACACCTAAGCCCTGGAACCCAGATAGCAGCCGACCATCCTCCATTCTTGAAGTCAACATAAGTGAGCAGCAAAACCTTTGTTCCAAGATCATGCCCCTCCCTACGGCTCCCACAGACGATGTCCGCCTGCAAAGGCACGAAACCGCTCCTGGAACTTCTCTCCGCACACATTCATCTTTTCTCTGCTTGCTGAAGAACGTCAGCCTGCAGCCATATGCACCACACATAGTTGGTGGTCTCACCATCAACTGCACCCACATCTCAGATGCTCGCCTTGCTCTTTGGTCGGAAAAGTCAGCCATCAGCCAGCAGACGTTTGAACACCTGCATCAGAAGGACCCCCTTCTGGTCAGTGTGACACATAGCCATCGGCTCTTGTCACCTACTTGGCCGCAGAGGCTCCTGAAAGCGCCAGAGGTCTGCTCCCTGACTATCCAGCTTGGAGCAAGACAGCTCACACATACATTCAGCATCATACCACAGCTTGATCCACCTGCACTCATTGGAGCAGATCTGCTCGTTCGACTCGGTGCCCAGCTGGACACTTGCAATCAAGTCCTTTGGGCCCGTGCCACACCATCCTCTGAGCCTCGCTCAGAAGGCCCTGAACACTTGCTGTCCGGTCAGACCATTCCACAGGCCTGCCGTGCATTGGTTGAGGCCAGCACAGTTCTGCCCCCACTGCTCAAAGGAGTGCCTGTTCGTCTCACTCTGATGAAGCATCAGAAGCTGCCAGGCACCCAAGCCTTCTTCCAGCCATCACCACACTTCTTGGAGCTCAACTTAGCCGTCTGTGGCACGCCACTCTTGGAGCTGAACAATCGTTCTGCCTACTTGTTGGTCGAAAATCCGACCCGGAGTCCTATCCACATGCCGGCAGGAAAACCCTTGGGCATGCTGATAGATGGCTCATTCCATGACTTCGAACTCTCAGTCCCCGTAATCGGGCAACTTCCCTTGTTCGTGAACGACAGACAAATTGGTGCAGACACATTCAGTACTTTCCCCTCACAAATAATTACCATCAAGCGGCATGAAGCCCTTCCTGAGGAACCCATTTGCAGTGCAACCTTAGATACTGACGGCGGTCAGTGTCTAACGGTTTTTGCAATAAATACTCAACCCTCTGAGTCACCGGTTGAAAGCCCGGAACACCAGAGACCCTCCTCCTCTGAACCTTATGACGGCTTTGAAGCCGAAGTCAGCCAGCAGCTTGACAAAGCGGATGCGCTGGAGTCAGAGGAGCAGAGAGCAGCGCTTAGAAGCCTGTTCTATGAGTTTCAGTCCATCTTATCCAGGGACTCCTTGGACTGTGGACTCACAAACCTGCACACGGTTCGCATTCCAACGAACCCGAATGCCCCTCCTACTTTTGTACGTCAGTACAAGATTCCCCTCGCTGCTTATGAGTCGATCCAGGAGATCCTCCATCAGCTGAAGGAGAAAAACATCATCAGAGAGTGTAACTCCACTTACAACTCTCCCATCTGGCCGGTTCTGAAACCGACTGGGAAATGGCGTCTCACCATAGACTATCGTGCACTGAACAAACAAGTACCTCTCTCCAGGTGGCCTATGATCCATTTAGATCAGGAGCTAGCCAGAGTCAGAGATGCTCGTTTCTTCTCTACGGTTGACGTAGCCAACGGCTTCTGGACCATGAAGGTTGAGCCGGCGGACCAGTATAAACTGGCTTTCTCCTTTGGAAATCGCCAATACACTTGGAACCGCTGCCCCTTTGGCTACTCTAACTCACCTGCCGAGTTCAACATCTTCCTCCACAAAGCCATGTCAGATGCTGCTTCCAGAGGGAACCTCATATATGTCGATAACATCTTGATGAGGAGTCGAACCTTCGAGGAGCACCTGGCCAAACTCCGTCACGTGCTGCAACAGCTCGCTGACGCCGGAGCTAAATTGGCGATTCTCAAGGGACAGTGGTGTCGAACCAAAGTGGAGTATGTTGGACTGTTGGTGGGCCCTAATGGAGTCGAGCCCCAAGCGGGACACATTAGAGCCATTCAGGACATCAAAGCCCCAGTTAATCTGACTGAACTCAGGAGCTTCCTCGGAGTCTGCAACTACTCCAGGCAGTTCATTGAGGAGTACACTGAAACAGCGAGGCCCCTCACTGAGCTGCTTCGGAACGACACACCTTTCGTGTGGGACAGACCCCAAGAACTCTCCTTCCAGTTCCTAAAACAGAAGTTGGCGTCCGCACCCTGTCTGGCTTACCCAGACAAGGATAAAGAGTTCTACATAGAGGCTACTTTCTCCTCTCACTGCCTGTGCGCTGCCTTGAAGCAGAAACACGATCAGGACATGAGAGTTGTGGCATACGCCAGCAAGCCTCTGAGCAAGGTGGAACTCCAGTTCTCTGACTGCGAGAGAGCTCTCCTCTCTACAGTCTGGGCCGTCGAACACTTTCGTAGTTACATCGGTGGACAGAAAGTGATCATTGAAACGTGTCATCAGCCTGTCACCTTCCTAAACAGCCAGTGTCTGCGCGAAGGAAGAGTGTCAAACAGCCGCATTGCGACGTGGATGATGGTGCTCCAAGGATACAACATTGAGGTCAAGTATGGTCAGAACACCAAGCTAGCGCTAGGACAAGGGCTAGCAGGCTGCCAGCACTGTGACTCTGACTCCGTCATGGGCCCCCTGGACACACCTGCCGCAGTCTACCCAACCGCATCCAATCATCGCTACTTTGATGAGAATGTTTGCCAAGGGCTTCCGAAAGTTTACACTGACGGATGTGCCTACCTTCACGAAGGCCAGCTCTGTGCTGGGGTTGGAGTCATTTGGGTGGACTGTGACACTAAGCAACCAAATCACTACCGGTTGGGCCAAAAGTCTAGTCAGTACGCCGAAATTGCTGCAGTGTTGATAACCCTCCAGCAGGCGGCAGCCTTGGACATCACTCAAATCGTCCTCTGCTCAGATTCAAACTACGCTAGACACAGCTTCATCTCTCACTTCCCCATGTGGAAGGAGAACAACATGAAAAACGCCAGGAATAGAGACGTGAAACACTCTGAGTTATTCCTAGCGTGTGATCTGCTCACCACTGAGAAAGGCATAATGGTCTACTGGAAAAAGGTCAAAGGTCACTCCAGGACCCTAGGTCCGGAGAAAGATGGTAATGACGAAGCTGACCGCCTTCCTAAGCTCGGTGCTGACCAGGGAACCTGCTGGGAATTCAAAGACGAGTGGCTTCCACCCAAGGCCGTTCACAAGGTCTGTGCGATTACTCATCGCCATGCTAAACAGGCAGCTGAACCTCGGACCGTTGAGGTACCCGTGTTTCTAGGCAGACAACCACATGACGCGGATCTAGTCACCATGCAGGAACAAGATGCTGACCTGAAGCTCATCCGCG
The DNA here is from genome assembly GCF_043380555.1 of Nothobranchius furzeri. Taxonomy (NCBI): domain Eukaryota; kingdom Metazoa; phylum Chordata; class Actinopteri; order Cyprinodontiformes; family Nothobranchiidae; genus Nothobranchius; species Nothobranchius furzeri. Next base: position 43,402,531 of record NC_091747.1, on the reverse strand, counting down.
AGCTTCTCCAAAAGGGCCCGATGCCTGAACAACCGTCACCACCTACTGGCGCAAGCCGAGATTTAGTAAATCTGCATCGTCAACTCGCGCACCTGAAACTACAAAACGATTTGTTAGTTTACATGCGTGACGATCACAGTCCGCCGCGCTGGGTTGTTCCACTCGACCACAGAGGAGTGATGATTGCCTACGCCCACGACACTCCGGTTGGAGGTCACCGTGGAGCAAAAGTAGCATATTGGCCGTCGATGTCCAAGGACGTACACAGCTATGTCCAAGGCTGCCTCATCTGTGCCCAGTATCAACCCTCCCAGCCGCTTGCTAGAGCACCACTGCAACGCAGGGGAATAACCTTCCCTTGGTCCCACCTGCAGATCGACTGGGTTGGACCGGTTCCCAAATCGGCAAGAGGAAACAAATATATGCTAACTGTAACTTGCAGTTTCACAAAGTGGGTGGAATGCCTTCCAGCGCCAAACGATACAGCCGTCACAACCGCTGTACTGCTGATTAACCACGTTTTCAGTCGATGGGGACTTCCACTCAGCATTGACTCTGACCGGGGAACTCATTTCACATCCAGTGTAATGACGTCTCTGTTTGAACTTCTGGGAGTGGAAGTGAGATTCCACCTCCCCTATCACCCACAGTCATCCGGACAGGTCGAACGGATGAACCGCACGGTCGTCTCCATGCTCAAAAAGTACGTCTGCTCCACTGGGAAGGACTGGGACGTTAAGCTTCCTCTGATCCTGATGGCCATACGGTCCACTCCCCAGCGATCCACGGGGGTTACGCCCTTTGAGATGATGACCGGCAGACTGATGACTCTACCACTGCACCTCCTGTATCACCCAGAGGATGTCAGTGTTGCCACTGCCTATACCGCTCATCAGTATGTGGCAGACTTGAAAACACACCTCAGAGCTACGTTCGCGCACGCTCAGAAGAAACTGGAGACCAACGTAGAAGGCGCTAAAGCCTACTACGACCAAAAGACAACCAGCCGCGAATACGAGGTGGGTGACAAAGTATTCTACTTTCGGTTCGCCCAACCGGCACGCAAAGCTAAGAAGTTCCTGTCCTGCTGGTCAGGACCCTTTGAGATTGTGGCAAAACTCTCTCCAGTTGCATACAGGTTACGCATCACCAAAGCGAGACAGGAGCCTGTCTACAAATGGGTGCATGCAAACCAAATCAAACCCTACGTCAAACCGTCCCCGCGGGTACAGAGAACAGACTCCCCGCAGGAGGTAGACGTAGTCTCTACATAGTTCTATGCATGGAAATGGAAAGGGGGGAAAGTGCACGTTTAACCCACTAACATGTACTAACCGACAAAGAACCAGCCCCCCCCCCCCCCCCCCCCCGCCGTCACTTTCACTAACAAAGAGAACCTCCTCCTCCTAGAACGCTAACAGGAAGTACTTACTAAAACCTTACAGGGTACTCTTGTAACTGTCAACCTACATTCTGCTCTGATTAATGAATCTCTACGTGCAATCAAGACTTTGTCTGACACCATACATCAGGATATTGTGTACACACGAGTGGTGAGAGATGTGATGCAGGACCTGCTCAGGGAAGTAAGCTCCACGCTAGACAGCTTGGTTGAAAGTCGTATTTCCCCGTACTTACCCCTCTACTGTGCACCTTTCACAAATCCACCTAGCGTACAGCCTAGGTAGTGCAATTCCCATTCACGTTGATGCAGAAAATTAGAACTCGGTTTCCTGTTACATGTTCCCATAATTGTGACACCTCACATCTATAGGCTTAAGTCTATGCTAAACTTTGGTATTTGAAAGGACGGTAGGCATTTCCACTTTGAACTAGAAACCTGGCACTCCATCATCTCAACCTCGAACAGCATGACTCAGAGATTGAGATCATGGACGCTTTCCAGGGTTATAACTTTGCCTTCGATTTAGAAATTGACCAACAATTACTGATTGAAGGAACCAAATTTGTTAAGTTCACACAAACCCCGCGTGAACTTACTTTGACGCCCAAGACGCTACATTGACACAGATTATACCACCTTAATCTGCACGTTGGTTGCCCTGGGGATGGGATGGCTCATCACGGCCATGATAGCTTATTCCGCCTACAGGCGTGTTAATAAACTCCAAGATAAGATGCACTTGCTCACCTACGGTGTGCCTCGTGACCGCGTTCGGGTAGACTCCAAGCGTGAATGTACCACACCTGTCTAAAGGGGGTGAGCAACATTTTCTTGTTATTCTGTAACCCTAAGAGTAGTTCTCATTTTAGTCTACCTCACATATTTATCTGAGTGTTGCAGTATGTCACATTCTTTATAAGCTACACACTGAATGTATGACCTAAGAATGTATTTTATGAGACCTCAAGGTTGCTATGAATTTTCTTGGATGTTATATGTTATATGTTTTTTTTTTGGGGTTTTCTGTATTTTTTGTTTCTTACTTGGTCACATATTAACTAGTGGTTAGCTGCCGGCCCAGCTCAGTCTGTCAATGACTCTGTCTGACGCACCAGCACATTGTAGTACCTCTTAGTTTTATGGTCCTTGTTTTAGCCCAAAGACTGTCCTGATCCACCCTTTGGACCAAAAAGGGGGGAATCTTGGGACCACATAGGTCAATGCGCGTTTGCGAACTATGGACCTCGTACATCACCGCATGCTCCATAAACTGAACTGTATGGCCGGCAGTGAGATGCCTTTGTGTCCCCTCGTGGAGTTAACCGCCCACCGACCTTCCTCCTTCTACACTACTACCTCTCGCATGGATGACATCATCATTGCGTACCAACTGCGTGAGTGGCTTCTTCTCGTTATGCGCGTTGGGGACTATCCCGTTTCCTATCCTCTTTGTGCCTGACCAGGATCAAAGACCAAAGGCGCCAGGATCCAAGACAAAGACCAAAGACAAAGGCGTCCAAGGAGACCAGCGTCCTAAGGGACAAACCCACCTGTGCTTCCGACAATCAAGTCGACCTACGTTCATGAGGAACAAACCCATCTGTGCTTCCGACAATCAAGTCGACCTACGTTCATGAGGAACAAACCCATCTGTGCTTCCGACGATCGAGCTTTGGGCGCGATCCCCGAAACCAAAAGGGGGAATGTTGAGGGTCTGACCTCATCAGGAAATTACTATGCAGTGATTTTCTCCAAAATGACCGTGCTTAAATTGCTCTGAAAAGCAAATAATCACATCAGCGCCAAGAAACTTCATTTCCCATGATGCTTTGCACACAGAAGCATTGGGATGATGTCACCGCCTAATACCAGAAACACGTTCTGCGCATGTGCGGGAGGCCGTGGAGCTTTTCCCGCGAACTAAGACCATAAATCTTCAGCAGAGACAAAGAAACCTCGTTCTTTTGCCCAGGATACCTGGCGGTAAGGACACGCTTGTCGAACGCTCCGACTCCCTTGAGCACGCGGAAGCTCTAAGTGCCCAAGTTGAGCCACGGGACCGCTGGAAGGCTAAGCTGCAAGCCCATCAGGTCTGTCTAACCGCTCGCTGCCTAGCTGCTGAAGGGAAGACCACAGAACCGGGTTGGGGAAATCCGCAACTCCGTCAAACTCACGGAGAACGCCAAAACAGCGGGGAAAGCCATCAAACCGATGGACGACGCCAAACTGCGGAGAAACACGGGGAACCGTCAAATCAAAACAGTGAGGGACGCTTCACTGTTCTGGTGATCAGAAACTCATCTCTTTCTCTCATTCTTTCCTTCTCCCGTTTCCTCTATAGTCCAGAATAAGCAATAAACCGCGTCTATTGCTTAAAATGTGGCTTCGTGCTTTCCTCTTTCGTCCCAAACACGTCAGTCGGGTCATTTTGAAAGAATAAACTGCTTATTGATCATCGTTAATATCTTTAGTCGTCAGCTCTGGCCAGGCTGCCGACTCCTTTTAGATTAAATAATTTACAAGTGACCTTTTGTTGTTTGTTAACTTTTGAAGTGTTTGAGTTAAGTTTTACTGTGATTCTAAGCCACTAAGTGTTCGGGAAAGTTGAAAACTTTACACATCCAGGTCTCCTGTGGAATGCGAGGGGAGGGGAAGAGCCCCACACACACTCACAGCTCACTCCCCCCACCTACTCTGGGGAAACAAAGACCCATTCATCTCACACACACACACACACACACACACACACACACTCACACACACCACACAAACACCTTGAACATTATTTTGAATATACATCCTTTTATTATATCACATGGTTATTATTCATTTATGCCACTGTTTGTTCATTTGACAAATTGTTAATTAAACGTTATAAAATTCAGATTTTCGTCTCCAGTAGCTTTGTTGTTTCAAAGAGAAGTCTCTGCTCCGAGGATTCTACGAACTTCAAGAAAGACTGATAAGAGTTTTGGATTCAATTTTTCCCCGGTTAAAGGGGAATGGTGCCCCGTATATCTAAGAATATCTTAATTAATTAATAAATCAGTAAATATTCCCATATTTACAGAATTTATTGAAGAATCCAAAAGTAAGTTAAAGCTTACGAATTGTTCACTCCTAATAACCCCAACATTAATTGGTGCAGCCCGTGTGAGGCTTGGATACACAGAGATTTCTATCCGGCACAAACAAACAAATAAATCCAAAGAGCCTGAATTAAAAATAATCAGTTGTTCAGCCTTGAACAAGCAACAGAGTGGTGCTGATTTCGCTGAGCAGGAAGCTGCATCGAACTCTCACCAGTAACTCAGTGCTTCTTTAAAGGTGCAACTTGTAAATTAATTCTGGTTGACTTTTAGGTTAAAATTCAGTTTTTCCTTAAAGGTGCAACGTGTAATTAATTCTGGCTAACCTTTTAGGTTAAAATTCAGTTCCTCATTAAAGGTGCAGTATGTAAGAGATTCTGACTAACCCTTTTAGGCTAAAATTAACTGCTAATTTAGCGACTTTAACTCACAGTGGCTATTATAACTAACTGAAACCTTCACTCAAAGACTGATAACACCCTGTTTGCTAATATTCTGAAGGAATAACTAGCATATTTAACACCACAAGTGTTGTAAGACATTGCTACGGCAACGCACCAGCTTTTGCTAAAATACTGAAAGGAATAGTATTTTAAGCATCAGTCACGGCATTCCGTGCAATTTAAAACGCTAAAACCTGTGCGCACAAAGGTTAATTTAGTGTTTTCTGCTACAAAGCTAGCAGTTGCTGCCCAAAAGGTGCAGCTTGAGCTATCTGCAGAAGCTCTACTAGGCTATTTTTGGTTCGGTTGTTAAAATGGAGGGACAGAGTAGTGAACTGACCAACTCCCAGCAACCAGGTGGCGCTGCGGCCCACGACTATGAACCTGGCCTACTTTCTGGACAAATATTGTCCAAACTGGTCGCGGTTGCTCGAGAACCCGACTACCCTTCTAGGGATTTCACTGAAGAACAGCTTGACGCTGTAATTGATCAAATAGAAAACCCGGATGGTACAAAACCAATCCAGGTTCACTTAGCTAAGTTAGCCCTGATCCTCTATCAGATAGACCTTCAACGTGGTCAGAAGATCATGAACCTCCAGAGTATGATAGCTGAAAAACAGCGAAATGGAAGGCTGATCGAGGAAGACAACACCCGCACCGATTCTGGGGACAATGGGGAGGAGACCCCGCCCCCTTTTGCTGATGACAACAGACAGTGGGAAGGGGGGAAACACCATGACTCTCTGGACGGACGCACGCCGCAGGGGAGAGATGAAGCTCATCTGTCCCAACCTTCGGCCCCGTTCCCTAGACACACTCTAGGGCATTCAGGACCACCTAGGGGCCGAGGGCAGTTCGCCCTCGAACCCCAGGTTGGACCACCACCCTCATCTTCACGGCCTTCTCAATCAGTGAGAAGTTGACCAGCTGAGCGGCACCTCTATTTGGACCGCTCCCCCAGTCCACGAAGGGTGCAAGGTGCCGGCTGGGGTTATGCACCCCAACCTGCACCTCAACCATCTACCCATCCTAGCTACTCCGGTATTCGGTATGCTGATAACCAGCTGCAGGACAAAGCATCATACGCCAGTCCGTACCCGGACAAAGCGTATTACGCAGAAGCCCCAGTTGAAAGACGCAGGCTGCACTACGCAGACGTGACCCGGGAGGAGGACCTCCCAGGACACCCACGTGACATGCCAGCAGCCCGCCACAACATGCCGGACCCCGATTTGGGCCCCAGGAGTCAACATTGGGAGCCCAGAGCACACCAGCGATATCCAGCGCCCTCTGAGACAGACCGTGGGTCAGAGTCAGAAGATGACGCGCCGTACCGTGAGTCAGGGCTCCGTGTACGCCAAATTGAATCGCTAGCTAAAGACATAGAACACTTTGATCCTAACACCAATGAATCCAACGTCGACGATTATCTCAGGGAGATAGAACGTTGTCTGCTTGATCTTCCAGCACCCTCTTCAAGGGAAAAGCTCAAGCTAATTTGGAAAACCACATCTAGAACGGTGCACGGTTTCATGGAAACTCTACCACCTGACATTCGTGATCGGTACTCCTCGTTCTGCCGAGCGTTGAGGGATGAATACGCCACGTATGCAGACTCTGCGTCAGCTACAATGGGGGCCTTCTCCATCAAACACGGGAGGAACGAACCCCCCAGAGAGTATTATCGCCGACTCAAAAGTGCTTATTTCCAAGGTCGAAACGGCCCTGGGCTCGAGGAAGACCCTGCCTTCAGATCCCTGTTCATTCACAACCTGCACGAGTGTGTTCGATCCGAAGTCTCAATGTATTGTCGGATGAAAAAACTGACAACTCAGGAGATTAGGAGATACGCTCAACAGGCTTGGGAAGCCGGCGGAAAGCCCCAAAAGCCTGACGCACATCACCGCGTCATGCACCTAGCTCCCGACGCCGAGCCGCGTTTGGAGCTCGAAGGCACAGAAGCTCCACCCACTAAGCCAAAATCTGCTAAATCTAGACCTGTTAAACCGCGAGAGCAGTCCCAATCTCCTCAACAGGGGAAGGGGGGTGCTGATTGGCCGCCTAGGTCTGGACAATCAGACAGGAAGTGGCCCAACCAAAACCAACGGCAGGCAGGTCGGAACAGTGGAAGGTTTAAGGAGCGCCGCCCACAGGTAGGTCCCGAACGCGAGTCCGCATGTGAGTACCTGACCAAAGCCGACCTCCAGGAAATGTTTCAGCAGTTCCTAGCTAAACAGAAGGAACAGCTGAGATCTGCAGATGAGACCCCTGCACCAAAGTCTTCTTCCAAGAAGCCAGACTCAGAGCCAACGTCCGCATGACTAGGCGTGGCTCAACCCCCCAGCGTGGCCAGGACCTACCTGATCAGCTGGGGGAACACTACTGGTAGATCACAGGAGTCTCCTGAAATCTACCCCCCAGAGAAACCTGATACTAAATTTCTGAAGTTCCTTGGTGACTTAACAAACCATGATCATGCTCGCCGTTTGTACTGTAGCACCAACGTAGGTGGATGCATACAGGTTGATGCTCTGCTGGATACCGGCTCAGAAATCACCCTGATGTGCTCCACACTGTTCAGTCGTGTGTCTGACACCATGCGGTCGCTCGGGAAACCAGTCCAGGTAGAACCCTGTGACCTGAAAATCACCAGCTACACCCAGACCCGGGAGTGTATCACTCACCGGGCATGGCTGGACATCACCTTCCAAGACATGACTCTGGTTCACCTGTTTTATGTCTGCTAGCTAGACACTGAACCACTTCTCATTGGTCAGGACCTGCTTGAACGTCTAGCTCCCCTCATCGACTGCCAGAAGGGTCAACTGTGGGCCCAGGTGGACACACCTAAGCCCTGGAACCCAGATAGCAGCCGATCATCCTCCATTCTTGAAGTCAGCCTAAGTGAGCCGCAAAACCCTTGTTCCAAGGTCATGCCCCTCCCTACAGCTCCCACAGATGATGTCCGCCTGCAAAGGCACGAAGCCGCTCCTGGAACTCCGCTGGGCACAGATTCATCTTTTCTCTGCTCGCTGAAGAACGTCAGCCTGCAGCCATATGCACCACACATAGTTGGTGGTCTTACCATCAACTGCACCCACATCTCAGATGCTCGCCTTGCTCTTTGGTCGGAAAAGTCAGCCATCAGCCAGCAGACGTTTGAACACCTGCGTCAGAAGGACCCCTTTCTGGTCAGTGTGACACGTAGCCATCGGCTCTTGTCACCTACTTGGCCGCAGAGGCTCCTGAAAGCGCCAGAGGTCTGCTCCATGACTATCCAGCTTGGAGCAAGACAGCTCACACATACTTTCAGCATCATACCACAGCTTGATCCACCTGCACTCATTGGAGCAGATCTGCTGGTTCGACTCGGTGCCCAGCTGGACACTTGCAATCAAGTCCTTTGGGCCCGAGCCACACCATCCTCTGAGCCTTGCTCAGAAGGCCCTGAACACTTGCTGTCCGGACAGACCATTCCACAGGCCTGCCGTGCAGTGGTTGAGGCCAGCACGGTTCTGCCCCCACTGGTCAAAGGAGTGCCTGTTCGTCTGACTCTGATGAAGCATCAGAAGCTGCCAGGCACCCAAGCCTTCTTCCAGCCATCACCACACTTCTTGGAGCTCAACTTAGCCGTCTGTGGCACGCCACTCTTGGAGCTGAACAATCGTTCTGCCTACTTGTTGGTCGAAAATCCGACCCGGAGTCCTATCCACATGCCGGCAGGAAAGCCCTTGGGCATGCTGATAGATAGCTCATTCCATGACTTCGAACTTTCAGTCCCCGTGATCGGACAACTTCCGTTGTTCTTGAACGACAGACAGGTTGGTGCAGACACATTCAGTACTTTCCCCTCACAAATGATTACCATCAAGCGGCATGAAGCCCTTCCTGAGGAACCCATTTGCAGTGCAACCTTAGATACTGACGGCAGTCAGTGTCTAACGGTTTTTGCAATAAATACTCAACCCTCTGAGTCACCGGTTGAAAGCCCGGAACACCAGAGACCCTCCTCCTCTGAACCTTATGACGGCTTCGAGGCCGAAGTCAGCCAGCAGCTTGACAAAGCGGATGCGCTGGAGTCAGAGGAGCAGAGAGCAGCGCTTAAGAGCCTGTTCTATGAGTTTCAGTCCATCTTATCCAGGGACTCCCTGGACTGTGGACTCACAAACCTGCACACGGTTCGCATTCCAACAAACCTGAATGCCCCTCCTACTTTTGTACGTCAGTACAAGATTCCCCTCGCTGCTTATGAGTCGATCCAGGAGATCCACCATCAGCTGAAGGAGAAAAACATCATCAGAGAGTGTAACTCCACTTACAACTCTCCCATCTGGCCGGTTCTGAAACCGACTGGGAAATGGCGTCTCACCATAGACTATCGTGCACTGAACAAACAAGTACCTCTCTCCAGGTGGCCTATGATCCATTTAGATCAGGAGCTAGCCATAGTCAGAGATGCTCGTTTCTTCTCTACGGTTGACATAGCCAACGGCTTCTGGACCATGAAGGTTGAGCCGGCGGACCAGTATAAACTGGCTTTCTCCTTTGGAAATCGCGAATATACTTGGAACCGCTGCCCCTTTGGCTACTCTAACTCACCTGCCGAGTTCAACATCTTCCTCCACAAAGCCATGTCAGATGCTGCTTCCAGAGGGAACCTCATATATGTCGATGACATCTTGATGAGGAGTCGAACCTTCGAGGAGCACCTGGCCGAACTCCTTCACGTGCTGCAACAGCTTGCTGACGCCGGAGCTAAATTGGCGATTCTCAAGGGACAGTGGTGTCGAACCAAAGTGGAGTATGTTGGACTGCTGGTGGGCCCTAATGGAGTCGAGCCCCAAGCGGGACGCATTAGGGCCATTCAGGACATCAAAGCCCCAGCTAATCTGACTGAACTCAGGAGCTTCCTCGGAGTCTGCAACTACTCCAGACAGTTCATTGAGGAGTATGCTGAAATAGCGAGGCCCCTTACTGAGCTGCTTCGGAACGACACACCTTTCGTGTGGGACAGACCCCAAGAACTCTCCTTCCAGTTCCTAAAACAGAAGTTGGCGTCCGCACCCTGTCTGGCTTACCCAGACAAGGATAAAGAGTTCTACATAGAGGCTACTTTCTCCTCTCACTGCCTGAGCGCTGCTTTGAAGCAGAAACACGATCAGGACATGAGAGTTGTGGCATACGCCAACAAGCCTCTGAGCAAGGTGGAACTCCAGTTCTCAGACTGCGAGAGAGCTCTCCTCTCTACAGTCTGGGCCGTCGAACACTTCCGTAGTTACATCGGTGGACAGAAAGTGATCATTGAAACGTGTCATCAGCCTGTCACCTTCCTAAACAGCCAGAGTCTGCGCGAAGGAAGAGTGTCAAACAGCCGCATTGCGACGTGGATGATGGTGCTCCAAGGATACAACATTGAGGTCAAGTATGGTCAGAACACCAAGCTAGCGCTAGGACAAGGGCTAGCAGGCTGCCAGTACTGTGACTCTGACTCCGTCAGGGGCCCCCTGGACACACCTGCCGCAGTCTACCCAACCGCATCCAATCATCGCTACTTTGATGAGAATGTTTGCCAAGGGCTTCTGAAAGTTTACACTGATGGATGCGCCTACCTTCACGAAGGCCAGCTCCGTGCCGGGGTTGGAGTCGTTTGGGTGGACTGTGACACTAAGCAACCAAATCACTACCGGTTGGGCCAAAAATCTAGTCAGTACGCCGAAATTGCTGCAGTGTTGATAACCCTCCAGCAGGCGGCAGCCTTGGACATCACTCAAATAGTCCTTTGCTCAGATTCAAACTAGGCTAGACACAGCTTCATTTCTCACTTCCCCATGTGGAAGGAGAACCATATGAAAAACGCCAGGAACAGAGACGTGAAACACTCGGAGTTATTCCTAGCGTGTGATCTGCTCACCACTGAGAAAGGCATAATGGTCTACTGGAAAAAGGTCAAAGGTCACTCCAGGACCCTAGGTCCGGAGAAAGATGGTAATGACGAAGCTGACCGCCTTGCTAAGCTTGGTGCTGACCAGGGATCATGCTGGGAATTCAAAGACGAGTGGCTTCCACCCAAGGCCGTTCACGAGGTCTGCGCAATTACTCGTCGCCATGCTAAACAGGCAGACGAACCTCGGACCGTTGAGGTACCCGTTTTTCTAGGCAGACAACCACATGACGCGGACCTAGTCACCATGCAGGAACAAGATCCTGACCTGAAGCTCATCCGCAAGCTCCTCCAAAAGGGCCCGATGCCTGAGCAACCATCACCACCTATTGGCGCAAGCCGAGATTTGGTAAACCTGCATCGTCAACTCACGCACCTGAAACTACAAAACGATTTGTTAGTTTACATGCGTGACGATCACCGCCCGCCTCGCTGGGTTGTTCCACTCGACCACAGAGGAGTGATGCTTGCCTACGCCCACGACACTCCGGTTGGAGGTCACCGCGGAGCAAAAGCTACCCTCGCGTCACTGACAGAAGTAGCATATTGGCCGTCGATGTCCAAGGACGTACACAGCTATGTCCAAGGCTGCCTCATCTGTGCCCAGTTTCAACCCTCCCAGCCGCTTGCTAGAGCACCACTGCAACGCAGGGGAATAACCTTCCCTTGGTCCCACCTGCAGATCGACTGGGTTGGACCGGTTCCCAAATCGGCAAGAGGAAACAAATATATGCTAACTGTAACTTGCAGTTTCACGAAGTGGGTGGAGTGCCTTCCAGCGCCAAACGATACAGCCGTCACAACTGCTGTACTGCTGATTAACCACGTTTTCAGTCGATGGGGACTTCCACTCTGCATTGACTCTGACCGGGGAACTCATTTCACATCCAGTGTAATGACGTCCCTGTTTGAACTTCTGGGAGTGGAAGTGAGATTCCACCTCCTCTATCACCCACAGTCATCCGGACAGGTCGAACGGATGAACCGCACGGTCGTCTCCATGCTCAAAAAGTATGTCTGCTCCACTGGGAAGGACTGGGACGTCAAGCTCCCTCTGGTCCTGATGGCCATACGGTCCACTCCCCAGCGATCCACGGGGGTTACGTCCTTTGAGATGATGACCGGCAGACTGATGACTCTACCACTGCACCTCCTGTATCACCCAGAGGATGTCAGTGTTGCCACTGCCTATACCGCTCATCAGTATGTGGCAGACTTGAAAACACACCTCAGAGCTACGTTCGCGCACGCTCAGAAGAAACTGGAGACCAACGTAGAAGGCGCTAAAGCCTACTACGACCAAAAGACAACCAGCCGCGAATACGAGATGGGTGACAATGTATTCTACTTTCGGTTCGCCCAACCGGCACGCAAAGCTAAGAAGTTCCTGTCCTGCTGGTCAGGACCATTTGAGATCGTGGCAAAACTCTCTCCAGTTGCATACAGGTTACGCATCACCAAAGCGAGACAGGAGCCTGTCTACAAATGGGTGCATGCAAACCAAATCAAACCCTACGTCAAACCATCCCCGTGGGTACAGAGACCAGACTCCCCGCAGGAGGTAGACGTAGTCTCTACATAGTTCTATGCATGGAAATGGAAAGGGGGGGAAGTGCACGTTTAACCCACTAACATGTACTAACCGACAAAGAACCAGCCCCCCCCCCCCCCCCCCCCCCCCCCCCCGCCGTCACTTTCACTAACCAAGAGAACCTCCTCCTCCTAGAACGCTAACAGGAAGTACTTACTAAAACCTTACAGGGTACTCTTGTAACTGTCAACCTACATTCTGCTCTGATTAATGAATCTCTACGTGCAATCAAGACTTTGTCTGACACCATACATCAGGATATTGTGTACACACGAGTGGTGAGAGATTTGATGCAGGACCTGCTCAGGGAAGTAAGTTCCACGCTAGACAGCTTGGTTGAAAGTCGTATTTCCCCGTACTTACCCCTCTACTGTGCACCTTTCACAAATCCACCTAGCGTACAGCCTAGGTAGTGCAATTCCCATTCACATTGATGCAGAAAATTAGAACTCAGTTTCCTGTTACATGTTCCCATAATTGTGACAACTCACATCTATAGGTTTAAGTCTATGCTAAACTTTGGTATTTGAAAGGACGGTAGGCATTTCCACTTTGAACTAGAAACCTGGCACTCCATCATCTCAACCTCGAACAGCATGACTCAGAGATTGAGATCATGGACGCTTTCCAGGGTTATAACTTTGCCTTCGATTTAGAAATTGACCAACAATTACTGATTGAAGGAACCAAATTTGTTAAGTTCACACAAACCCCGCGTGAACTTACTTTGACGCCCAAGACGCTACATTGACACAGATTATACGACCTTAATCTGCACATTGGTCGCCCTGGGGATGGGATGGCTCATCACGGCCGTGATGGCTTAGTCCGCCTACAGGCGTGTTAAGAAACTCCAAGATAAGATGCACTTGCTCACCTACGGTGTGCCTCTTGACCGCGTTCGGGGAGACTCCAAGCGTGAATGTACCACACCTGTCTAAAGGGGGTGAGCAACATTTTCTTGTTATTCTGTAACCCTAAGAGTAGTTCTCATTTTAGTCTACCTCACATATTTATCTGAGTGTTGCAGTATGTCACATTCTTTATAAGCTACACACTGAATGTATGACCTAAGAATGTATTTTATGAGACCTCAAGGTTGCTATGAATTTTCTTGGATGTAATATGTTATATGTTTTTTTTTTGGGTTTTCTGTATTTTTTGTTTCTTACTTGGTCACATATTAACTAGTGGTTATGTGCCGGCCCAGCTCAGTCTGTCAATGACTCTGTCTGACGCACCAGCACATTGTAGTACCTCTTAGTTTTATGGTCCTTGTTTTAGCCCAAAAACTGTCCTGATCCACCCTTTGGACCAAAAAGGGGGGAATCTTGGGACCACATAGGTCAATGCGCGTTTGCGAACTATGGACCTCGTACATCACCGCGTGCTCCATAAACTGAACTGTATGGCCGGCGGTGAGATGCCTTTGTGTCCCCTCGTGGAGTTAACCGCCCACCGACCTTCCTCCTTCTACACTACTACCTCTCGCATGGACGACATCATCATTGCGTACCACCTGCGTGAGTGGCTTCTTCTCGTTATGCGCGTTGGGGACTATCCCGTTTCCTATCCTCTTTGTGCCTGACCAGGATCAAAGACCAAAGGCGCCAGGATCCAAGACAAAGACCAAAGACAAAGTCGTCCAAGGAGACCAACGTCCTAAGGGACAAACCCACCTGTGCTTCCGACAATCAAGTCGACCTACGTTCATGAGGAACAAACCCATCTGTGCTTCCGACGATCGAGCTTTGGGCGCGATCCCCGAAACCAAAAGGGGGAATGTTGAGGGTCTGACCTCATGAGGAAATTACTATGCAGTGATTTTCTCCAAAATGACCGTGCTTAAATTGCTCTGAAAAGCAAATAATCACATCAGCGGCAAGAAACTTCATTTCCCATGATGCTTTGCACACAGAAGCATTGGGATGATGTCACCGCCTAATACCAGAAACACGTTCTGCGCATGTGCGGGAGGCCGTGGAGCTTTTCCCGCAAACTAAGACCATAAATCTTCAGCAGAGACAAAGAAACCTCGTTCTTTTGCCCAGGATACCTGGCGGTAAGGACACGCTTGTCGAACGCTCCGACTCCCTTGAGCACGCGGAAGCTCTAAGTGCCCAAGTTGAGCCACGGGACCGCTGGAAGGCTAAGCTGCAAGCCCATCAGGTCTGTCTAATCGCTCGCTGCCTAGCTGCTGAAGGGAAGACCACAGAACCGGGTTGGGGAAATCCACAACTCCGTCAAACTCACGGAGAACGCCAAAACAGCGGGGAAAGCCATCAAACTGACGGACGACGCCAAACTGCGGAGAAACACGGAGAACCGTCAAATCAAAACAGTGAGGGACGCTTCACTGTTCTGGTGATCAGAAACTCATCTCTTCCTCTCATTCTTTCCTTCTCCCGTTTCCTCTATAGTCCAGAATAAGCAATAAACCGCGTCTATTGCTTAAAAAGTAGCTTCGTGCTTTCCTCTTTCGTCCCAAACACGTCAGTCGGGTCATTTTGAAAGAATAAACTGCTTATTGATCATCGTTAATATCTTTAGTCGTCAGCTCTGGCCAGGCTGCCGACTCCTTTTAGATTAAATAATTTACAAGTGACCTTTTGTTGTTTGTTAACTTTTGAAGTGTTTGAGTTAAGTTTTACTGTGATTCTAAGCCACTAAGTGTTCGGGAAAGTTGAAAACTTTACACATCCAGGTCTCCTGTGGAATGCGAGGGGAGGGGAAGAGCCCCACACACACTCACAGCTCACTCCCCCCACCTACTCTGGGGAAACAAAGACCCATTCATCTCACACACACACACACACACACACACTCACACACACACCACACAAACACCTTGAACATTATTTTGAATATACATCCTTTTATTATATCACATGGTTATTATTCATTTATGCCACTGTTTGTTCATTTGACAAATTGTTAATTAAACGTTATAAAATTCAGATTTTCGTCTCCAGTAGCTTTGTTGTGTCGAAGAGAAGTCTCTGCTCCGAGGATTCTACGAACTTCAAGAAAGACTGATAAGAGTTTTGGATTCAATTTTTCCCCGGTTAAAGGGGAATGGTGCCCCGTATATCTAAGAATATCTTAATTAATTAATAAATCAGTAAATATTCCCATATTTACAGAATTTATTTGAAGAATCCAAAAGTAAGTTAAAGCTTACGAATTGTTCGCTCCTAATAACCCCAACACCCATCTGTGCTTCCGACGATCGAGCTTTGGGCGCGATCCCCGAAACCAAAAGGGGGAATGTTGAGGGTCTGACCTCATGAGGAAATTACTATGCAGTGATTTTCTCCAAAATGACTGTGCTTAAATTGCTCTGAAAAGCAAATAATCACATCAGCGCCAAGAAACTTAATTTCCCATGATGCTTTGCACACGGAAGCATTGTGATGATGTCACCGCCTAATACCAGAAACACGTTCTGCGCATGTGCGGGAGGCCGTGGAGCTTTTCCCACGAACTAAGACCATAAATCTTCAGCAAAGACAAAGAAACCCCGTTCTTTTGCCCAGGATACCTGGCGGTAAGGACACGCTTGTCGAACGCTCCGACTTCCTTGAGCACGCGGAAGCTCTAAGTGCCCAAGTTGAGCCACGCAACCGCTACAAAGCCACTCCAACTCCATCAGGACCTGACTGGGAACGAGCGGAGCTCCATCCAGCTCTCAGAGACCCTGTAAGTTGTCAAACTCAGCACAAAAGAAACTTCGTTCTCTTTGTGTCCAGCCTGTGGAGAAACACTCACGGAGAACGCCAAACAACGGAGAAAGCGACAACTCCATCCAACCGACGGACGACGCCAAACTGCGGAGAAACACGGAGAACCGTCAACTCAAAGAGTGAGGGACACTTCGCTCTTCTGGTGATCATAAACTCATCTCTTTCTCTCCTTCTTCTTCCGTTTCCTCTATAGTCCAGAATAAGCAATAAAACCGTGCTATTGCTTAAAAAGTAGCTTCGTGTTTTCCTCTTTCGTTCCCAAACACGTCCGTCGGGTCATTTTTGATAGAGAATAAACTGCTTATTGATCATTGTTTGGTATCTTTAAGTGTTTTCTGCTTGGCCACGTGGTTAAACTAAAAGATATTATTCGTGATTAATCTTTTGTGTTGTTCATGATCCTTTGAAATGTTTTGAGTGAATTTAAGGTTAAGTTACTTATGATTCTAAGTGCCTTGGAAGTTAAAGTGCAAGTTGCCACCCACACTTTAGCCAGACAAAGGGGTCAGCCATCTTGTATACAGACTCCATTTTAGAAACACACACACACACACATACATACACATAAAACACCTTGAACATTATTTTGAATATACATCCTTTTATTATATCACATGGTTATTATTCATTTATGCCACTGTTTATTCATTTGACAAATTGTTCAATTAAATGTTATAAAATTCAGATTTTCGTCTCCAGTAGCTTTGTTGTGTCGAAGAGAAGTCTCTGCTCCAAGGATTCTACGAACTTCAAGAAAGACTGATAAGAGTTTTGGATTCAATTTTTCCCCGGTTGAAGGGGAATGGTGCCCCGGAGATGTCTAAGAATATCTTAATTAATTAATAAATCAGTAAATATTCTCATATTTACAGAATTTATTGAAGAATCCAAAAGTAAGTTAACGCTTACTAATTGTTCGCTCCTAATAACCCCAACACAGAAAAACATGGAGGTGCGTACATGTCCTAAAGGTGAAATGTTAGATATGGTTTGTGACACAGGAAATGAGATTTACCTATTAGGGGACTTAAACATTGATTGGAAATCAAGAAATTGCTCATTAAAGAGCAAATTAACCTCATGTGCTAATAATTTTAATTTGTCACAAGTTGTAAAAGATTTCACAAGAGTGCAGGTTAAAAATAATGGTGTCTGCTCTAAAACGAGTATTGATTTAATTTTTACTAATATGGCTGAATTATGTTCTGAGGCAATTTCTGTTCCAGTTGGATGCAGTGACCATAATTTGGTTGCTATTAAAAGAAAAGTCAAGGTGCCAAAAGGTCAACACTTTATATATAAAAGAATTTTTAAAAACTTTAAAGAGAGTGATTTTGTAGAAGAAATAAGAAACATAGATTGGAAAGATGTAACAAAGGAGCAGGATCCGGGTAAAGCTGTAGAGATCTTTGACAATTTGTTAACAAAGGTGATGAATAAACATGCACCGATGAGGAAACAGGCAGTAAGAAATGTAGCTTCTCCATGGCTGGATAAAGAACTTAAGGAACGTATGAGGCAGAGGGACAAATTAAAATTAGAAGCAATAAAAACAAATCAATTGGAAACATGGTGCGAATATCGCAAAATAAGGAACACTGTAACCAAACTGAATTAAAAACAAAAAAAAATTATATTATCATAGAAGAATCATAGAAGCTAAATTAGATCATGCAAAGGTGTGGGGTACATTAAATGAACTTTTGGGGGTTAAAAAAAGGAAGGCACCTACTGTTCTAGAGGCAGATGGAGTTTTTTTAACCAAACCAAAAGAAATAGCTGATTATTTAAAACTGTTTTTTATCAATAAAATTAAAACATTGAATAATACCAGGGAGGAGAGAAAAGAAGAAAATACATCTTATCAAAGAAGTAAGGACGATATCATGCAAATGAAAGATTGTGAGTTTAAGTTTATGGAGGTATCAGAGGATTACATTAAAAAATTAATCTTAAATAGTAAAGATAAACCCCCTGGAATGGATGATATTGATATAAGATTGCTAAAATTGGTGGCAGATTTTATTTTACTGCCAGTTTCACATATTATTAACATAAGTTTTAATCAAAGTATTTTTCCAGCCCAATGGAAAAAGGCTAAAGTAATTCCATTAATCAAAAATAACCGAGAACCACTGTCTGGTAAAAATAGTCGGCCAATAAGTTTGCTACCAGCATTAAGCAAACTTTTGGAAAGAGTAGCATATGAACAAATACAAGAATATTTTATAACAAATAGATTAAACACAATTTATCAACATGCATATAAGGCGGGTCACTCCACTACTACTGCACTTGCTCAGATTACTGATCATTGGTTAGAAGAAATAGATGATAAAAAGTTAGTTGGTACTATATTTTTAGATTTGAGTGCAGCTTTTGATGTGATTGATCATAAAATCTTATTAAAAAAATTAGAACGTTATAAATTTCAGTCGTCCGCCATTAAGTGGACAGAAAGTTATTTAACGAATCGCAAATTCAACTTCTATTTTAATGGCAGTTATTCTGAAACGGGTCAGTTAGATTGTGGAGTGCCACAGGGCAGTTGTTTGGGCCCTCTTTTGTTTTCTATTTTCATTAATGACTTACCTTTGATTTTAAAACATGCAACCATGGCTATATATGCAGATGACACTACATTATTTGCATCAGCACAAACAGAAGGCCAATTAAATGATATTTTAAAAAAGGAGTTGGATTTAGTTACACAATGGTTTAGAATGAACAAACTAGAAATCAATGCAGAAAAAACTAAATGCATGATAGTGGGGAATACATATACACTACAGATGACACCTAGACTGCATTTGAAGCTAGGTAACATAGAGATAGAGCAGGTAGAAGAAGCAAGACTGTTGGGGGTAATTGTGGATTCTAGATTGTCATGGACTAGTCACATAAATCATGTCCTGCTGAAACTTGGAAGAAGTATGGGCACGATCAAATATTGTTGTAAATTTATTCCTCGTTTGCAGATAAAAACTTTAGTTCAAACATTAGTACTGTCTCATTTAGATTATGCATCAGTTATTTGGTCTAATACAAGTGAAATGAATTTAAATAAGTTACAAGTGGCACAAAATAAAGCTGCACGAATTGTTCTGGGTTGTAATTATAGAACAAATGTAAGTATAATGCACGATAGGTTGGCCTGGTTAACAGTGAAATGTAGATTAAAATATTCACTGATCACATTTATAAGAAATATAATAACTACAAAAATACCTAAAATAATTTATGACAAATTATCATTTTTTTCAGACAATCATGATTACACGACGAGACAGATAAGTGACATAAGGTGCGCACTACCGCGCTGCAGAACTAATCAAAGGCAAAGAGCAGTTTATTACAGAGCCATGGTTGCATGGAATGCCAAACCGAGATTTTTGTTATTAGAGAACAACAGAAGATGTTTTCAAAAGAAGTTAAAGCTTTTCTTGTTCACACAACAGTAAATTTTGCACAGTGAATTGTAAATGTGACTGATATGACAGCTTCTATAATTTTTGTTTGTTATGGATGTGATGCGATATGATTTTTGATTCTTGAATATAGTTATTTATTGCTCTGTGTAAACTCTCCGTTTTCACCTATTTATATTTTTCATGAACTCTGAAGTGTGTGGTAACTTATTGGTATATTATAGCAATTGAGGTGGTACGATTATAATGAGCTCCTGGAGTTTGTTGTTGCTGGGTGTGTGTGTGTGTGGGGATGGGGATGGGGGTGTTTTGTAAAATATTTGTAATGAAATTGAAAGAGACCTCAGGAAGAATAGCTCCACACTATGGTGTGAGCTAATGAGGTTATCAATAAATAAATAAATAAATAATAAGGAACAAATGCAAAAATTTAGTGAATTGAACAAATTAAAGCTTTTATAGCAGGGTTGTCCAAACAAATGAGGGCCATCCTCATTTCTAGCCACATTTTATTAAAAAAATATCATGGTGATTTTTTTTCCATGTGTGCTCATCAAAACATGTCCAAAGTGGGCATATTAGTAATAATCTGAATTTAAACATGTTAGAAAAGTGCATCAACAGCCTGCTGGAGAAACAAAACTGAAGAGCTGCACAAAATATCTCCGAGGCCCACAAACACCATGACATTGAGCAGATGACAGAAATGAAAACATGACTAACTTCCTAAATCAATTATACATAAAAGCAGCAGAAAATACAAACATTTCTACAAAAATACTATAAGTGGTATAAAATGCAATCTTGTGTAGCCATTTCTTGGCCAGCATCTCTCTGCGCTGCAGCAGTTATGCAACAAATGACAAAAGGCGTTCACTACGAAGGTCGGAACGTTGGTGAAGGTTCTGGCTGAAATGGGGCCATAGACGCTGGAACGTTCTTGTGAACTTTGCAAATAGTATGAGGATTGCTGTATAGTCACTGACACTAGTCAGTGACTTGATGCAATTTGCTGGGTTCCTTATATAGGAAACATTATCTCTGATTGGCTTAATGAACTGTGAATTGGAATGTTTATTATGTGAAGTGCCTTGAGACGACTCTTGTCGTGATTTGGCGCTATATAAATAAACTTGAATTGAATTGAATTGAAATACAGCAGACAGTCTGTTGCATCATGGTAAAATAAGTCTGGTTTGTCCCTTAAATAACAAAATAACAATGCATACTTATCATTTGTTTGATAGTTGGTTCACTTTTCATCAAAAATGATGAAATACCAGCATTTCCTGCTGTTACACCAAAACAGTGCCATTTAAGCCAACACTGCTTTTATTTTGATAGTTGGCTAATTTGAATTTTGAGAGATCGTGAAGCGTCTGAAAAAACTGCATGTGCCATTTTATGCAACTGTCTTACTTATCTAGCCTAGTGAACTAGACCAAATTCTTGCTTTGCAAAGAATGGTCTAGGCATGCTCCATTGGAACCTTAGCAGCTCCTACCAGGACTCTGGCTAGCCAATCACAGCTCTCTAAAGGGGTTTCAAACACACAAAGAGCTGTGATTGGTCCATAATGGTGGGCCAATCATACTGCTCTATCTGCTTAGTGAACAAATCGCAGAGCTTTATCCGCTTTGTGGGCCAATCAGGGCACTCTATATGCCTGGTGGGTGGGATGATGCAACAGAGTGAAACAAGAGTATGTCACATTCATTGTCCAGTGGAATGTGGAGATCATTTGAAAGACAACAGTAGAACCCGCCCCACAACCGAGAGCCGTCAATGGAGCGTGGCCAGACTAAATAATACATTTATTTAGTCTGGCTTGCCAGGCTATTACTTATCTACAACCAAAAGAGATACTTACGTAGGACTGACATTAGTCCTTCTGATTTTTCTCTCCTTTTGGAGAAAGTTAGCCAAATGTGTGAGACTAACTAACTTTGGCAATTAAACAGTGGAGAGTTCATCAGCAAGAGGAGCTGCAGCTGGATGAAATCTGAGCCTTGATATCAGAAGGAGAGAAAGATGAGAGCAGAGGATTTTTCGCCTGTCGGAATGCTGAGGCGAAATCAGACAACCAGTGAAGCTGTCTGTGGCATCAAAGGTCGTTCTCATAAAAGATTATTATGAAACGGCTTGAAGATACTGTCAGACGAGTGGATTATTGTGAAAATAGTCTGTAAATGGCAACAGAAGGTAAGAAGGTCGACGAGCTGAGACGGTTTCATCTCAGGTCAACACAACGCCTCTGCCAGAGGAACCCCAGAGGTGCTCCTGTAAGTAAATTTGTCACCAATGACTGGGAATCGCTGGGCTATGGAGAAGGGTTTATGACTGCCAATACCAGCCGCTTCAGGTGCTTCATCACTGTTTACTTAGAATCCAATTTATTATCGACCCGAAGTGGAAAAAGTCAGCAAAATTGTCCACTTAAGCAGAAAGTGCTGCATCAGAAGAACTTTAATGGCGGGACTAATGCCTGCAGTCAGAGAGTGGCTCCATCGTGGGACATTGATCAAGACGGGCCAAAGACGGAGAACCAGACCAGGTAGGAGCTGAGACCACTTTGTCAGCTGAAGATGAAATGGAAAAAGGATTATCCTGTTTGTAAAATTTGTCTTGCAGTGCTCATAGAAAAATCCGTCAGATGGTTATCTGATTTTCAGCGGATAAGCTTTCCTGCAGGTTGAGCGAAGAGGAAAAGAAAGTTAATCTGTCTGAACAAACTGCAGATTCAAGTATAAAAACTTTCCAGCTTCTTGGGTCCTGTGGGTGCTTCCAAAATGCAAAAAGAGGATGTGTGAGGCAGGTTTGCAGAGATTATCTAGGCTGAGTTTGGTTGATGGAGGATATTCTTTTAGATGGCGCTGCAGCTACGAATTACAGTCTCTGTAATGAGATTCAGAGCAGAGTCAAATGGCTCCTTCTTTACAGTATCCAGCCTCATGCCTCTGACTTTACATCTGCCCTTGACATTTAGTTTCAGGAGAACAATCTTCACCACAGTTCCACTCAGAATGGCAGGTTGTTAAGCCTCCTCGTCCCTGGATGTCCAGCGAGACGTCTCGTTAAACCGTTGACAGACTGCCTCTGTTTTCCACTGTCTCATAGATAAACATCAGCTCCAGCGCAGTATTTACTCCACATTTGTCTGTTTATCTGATCTTAGCCTTATCTTTGGCGTGATATTAACAAGAAGTAGTGTTATCTTGATATTGTCAGGATTTTTATCAGGCTTCTGCATAAAAATGAGCAAAAAGAAACAATCAGGTTGCTTAATGGGAAGAAAAGCACAACTTATTGTTAAGTTTTGGGATTTTAAACATCAGGGGGTGTTTTTTTTTAATTCTTGGAGAAGAATGCAGAGGTTAGGACTACCTTGTTGGTTAGCAACACATTTATATTGTTCTTGGATTATGCATATCATAAAAAGCTTTTAAATTGTGGAGTTAAGAGGGAAATAACTAAATTTGTTGTGGACAGCTCTTTGAAGAACCTCAATGAGAATAGATGGATGGCTAATTTGAGGAATGCATCAACAATTGAGTCTTATCTCCAAAATGTGGTTGTTTGAATGCAGCTTTCTAAATGTTTATGATGCCCGTAACAGAGTAGTTCCAGCTGAAGTTGGAAACTCCACCTCTAGTTTTCTCTGTGGTGAATTTGTTACTTTGGTAAAATATGGGAACTTTCCACTTTGGTGTTCACTGATCCATTATGTAACATACCAAATGGCCAAGTATTTCATCAATAGGGCCAAAAATTAACTTCTTCATTCAGGTCAATCTGACACCGTGGTGCTGATATGAAGTCTGTGAACCCTGACCCAATATTCCTAACTTGTCCTGCGGAAAGACACAAGTCACCAAGGCCGCAGAAGACGCAGGACTTCTTATCTATCCTCTGTGAATAAAGTTAATCTTTCCTGGCTGATAAAATGACTAATTTTATAAGTTTATATAATCACATTTTGTTGAATCGACATTATGTTTAAATCCAAAGTGTTTCATAATGTAGAACACTTTACAGTAATGTACAGAGCCCGTCTAGTAACATTGAGGAAAAAAAACAACTCGTGGCCACGAGATACGTAATGCGTGGGAACGAGTTGTTAACTCGTGGCTATGACTTACTAATGCGTTCCCACGAGTTATTAATACGTGGCGTTCCCACAAGTTATTAACTCGTGGACACAAGTTATTATCTCTTTGGAACGCATTAATAAGTCGTGGCAATGAGTTAACAAGTCGTTCCCAAGCATTAAGTATCTCGTGACCACTAGTTATTTTTATTTCCTCAACATCACCAGATGGGCACCGTAGTAATGAGTAATGAATCACATTAATGTTTAACAGACTTACTTCACATTAAGAAATATAACCTCCCTAAGTGTCTGAGTGAAGCAGGGATGCCTGAGGTATTTCCGTAACGCCCTTTCAACTTGTCAAGTTCTGATTTGTTTAAATTGTAAACAAAAGTTTATAAAAGAGAGTTAACTTCCTGAAGTCGCCAGTTCTCAGCCAGCTTCCTGATTTGGCTAACGGGGTAAGCAAAACACAAGGAAACATCCGCTTTTTGACCAAGGTCAGAAACCTTCTTTGAAACACTTGCAAGCTGATCAGATGCAGCAACTCATCAGACGTGGAACGTCTTGCTAGCAGACCCTGGTAGCATCTTATGACCGGTGATAATTGAATTCAAAGGGAACTACGACCTTTGAGATTCCAGGAGCCAGTCCATCAGGTGACATCACCAACTTGGCTGCCTTTCCTCCGGACCACCGAGAGCCTCCAACACTGGTATCGTAGAACTGCACAGTGGCGTCGGATGGTTTTTCATGAATCATTGATAGCTTGTTAAACCATACAGTCAGACTGATTTTACAAACCAGACATCACAAAATTCTCAGATACTTAACAAGGTTTGGCTACATAACATCTGAGCTTACATCCCATCATTCCATTCATTGCCTCAGTAACATTGTTAAAACATCACTTGTCATAATTTGTCATGTATAATCATTAGTTTAGAAATGTAGTATAAAATGAATTTCTATAAACTATATTCTTGATACTGTCTGAATTAATACGAAGTTTGTTTCCCAGGTTGTTCAAAGAACCAAAGTTCACATCAAATCAAATATTCAAAGACAAATAAGATTGATAATTCATATTTATATGGAATCACATCTAATTGATCATTCATTAAAAATAACCACTTCCATCACATCACAAATATAATGCATATTGGGTGCTAAATAAAATGGTTTTTTACAGTAAACAAAACTTGAACCCTTTGGCCTGCAGGCCAAACACGTTAAAACAGATTTTAGTTCATATGTCTGAACAAAGCACTCACTGAACTTCTTCAAAAAGAAAAAAATGAAAATGTTTAATTAGAAAGTTGGATATTATTGCCTTGTTATTAAGCTTTATTACTGTAGCAACACTTAATACGTTTCCAGCTTCTGCATTTTACTGGTTGAACGTGGAATTAAAACTGTCATAAACAACTCCAAGGACCCCCGGCTGTAGATCGCAGACTGATACAGGTACTGGCTGGATGGGCGTGGCCAGTTATTAAGGCAGAGTTTGATGGGGCAGTCTCAGATGTCTACTGAGAGTGGCCATTCGGTAGGACTCAACCATCAAAACGACTCATATGGAAAAAAGACAACTTACCAATGTGGAAGAAAAGGCTTTGTGACAATTTATTTGTAGAATTAAAAGAAATAAATGACCCTGCCGCAGCCTGCTGTAGCTAGCACTAATGCTACTGTGAGCCAATTGATAATAAAATAAGTCACAAAGTCAAAAGATCCAAACTGTTGGACAAAAAATATCACTACTTACAAGTACAGAAGCAACAAAGCCAGGTCACTGTCAGTCCATAATTTTGCAGCCTCCTTCAGCTCCCTCAAACGAGTGTAGGTCATGCCGATGCTCACTCTGGTTGTCCATCATCTTCGTCATTACCTCCTGTACCCGTTGCATCACTGTTTTTAAACTGATCTTTTAGATATGAAAGTTGTTCTTAAATGAAAATCTACTTTGATGTCTCACTCTGACTAGCTGTTAGCTTGTCAATTTGGTCACCAAACTGAGATGGTGAAACAGCTGTAGGATTGTTATAATTAGAAAGTACAGCATGTCACAAACTCACTAATTATTCGTTCCTCTCTACACTCTAAAAATGACTCAAATCAATGAACTTGCAAAAAATCTTTTATCTCTTTCATAAAATTGTGATTTTTTTTCCAACCTTGAGTCAAACACGAAAAAATCTCAGTAGAAGGACACTGCAGCTCTGAATATGAAAGTCTGAAATGCTAAGGGCCCTCGCTCCATCCTGCTCTTCCTTATTCTGTCTCATCTTCAATAATTCTCGAGATTCATCATGTTTTCTCCCCGCTGTGGATTTAGAAACTAGCAGGAGATGAACAATTTTCTCTCTGACTTCTCCACGTCTTTGCATCTGCCTCCTTGTGTTATTTTCCATCTTGCTTTGGTTTTGGAGAATTTTATTCCCAGGGTGAAATCTGCTGCTTCTTATGCGCTGACTTCAGCATCTGATCAGAGCACAGCTCTTGTGATCAGGCGGGAATCATACTTGTCAGGGTTGCCCGCTGCTCTGGTACTCCTTTTTATTCTCATCCCTCTCTTATTTTTATCACATCCTCTCTTCTCTCCCTCAGCAGCCTTTTCTTTTATTCTAAAGCTGCGTGCCTGCAGTGCTTTCTGTCTGTTTCTTTCTGCTGTTGCTTTATTACTTCTGAGTGTTTCACCATCAGCTTTAAACTTTCCAAGCTGGTTCAAGCTCTTGAAGAATTATCCTGCTTGAATTTACATACATGCTACACAGTGCATATGTGAATGTCATGCTATAATATAGAATGAATTCAACTTATTTTTGTTGTAAACACTTGAGAAATGAAGACTTTTTTCTTTTCTAATCGGTTATAATAACGCTCAAGTTTCTTTTCTAATAAGCTGACCTACAAAAACAGCAACGTGGGCACTTTATGTGTCATAAAATCCCATTAAAAAGTCAAATCTGCAAAGAATAATGAATAAAGCCGCAGTAGGCAGAATGGAAGTCATCGCGCTGACTGTAATCCAGATCTACGTGGGCTTCGGTGGCTGAGTGGGTGGGCTGTCACCTTAAATCATGGATAAGTTGTGCTCACAGCTTTGGGTGAACACAAGTTTTCTGTGAAAATCTGGTGCCTCACTTTCCTCCTAAACTTCCCAAATGTGCAGGTTAGAACAACTGGAGACCATAAATAAGACGTCGCCTGGACTGTTTTTTATGATCGTCTTGCATCATGTTCAGACCTTCCATCACTGGGGAACATAAACTCCCGCAGAGCTGCTGAGCAACGTTCAATAAATGTTTGTAGGTCCTCCACCTCCAAATATAACTGGTTAGCTTATTCCACTGGAACTCCAGCTATTGAGCCACTACAATGCTCCCTACAACCTGTGCTGCCTTAAATGTGGCTGGTTCATGGGAAAATCAAGATTTTTCATAATTTTATTTTTCCTCGAATGCTAGCATGCCTGAAAGGCTTTCCTTTCTGTTCATTCTGACACAACACATTGATTGCAATTATTGGGTCCCATGATTTATGCGAGGCTAAAAAATCCAAATAAGCAGAATCTAACAAACAAATGAAATCCAGTAAAAATTGCAAAATCTCACAACACGTCTTCTAATCCCGAAACACCACAACATTCACTCTCATTGCCCTGACGTCATCCCCCTTTGCTTTTTCTACTTCTTAAACATTGGCTACAAAACAGTAACACAGAACATTTCGCAAGAACAATAAAGGTGTCATGGTCTGCGTCAGCCCCCTCCTTTATGTGTCTCCTGATGTTTCTCCATCCTCTCTAGTTTCCCTTCTGTGTCTCATAGTGCCCTCAATTGTCCTTTGTCTGCGTCTCAATATTGTGTCTTCTGTTTGTAGGTCTTTAGATCATTCCCTCAGGTCCGGTGTTCATTTAGTTATCCTCTGTCCCTCCAGTTGCAGCTCCAGCCTCTTGTTCCCCAGCCCAGTATGTGTGTCTGTGTGTGTGTTTGTTAGTCCTTCCCGCAGCCTTTTAGTTTGGATTTGTAGTTTTAGGTTTATCTGTCCTCCCTTGGTTCTGTTTCCCCATTTAGGTAATTATTGTCACCTGCCTTCCCTCCAGCCCTCACTCCACGCACCTGCTTCCTGTTCCCTTAATTACTCCTCCCTGCTATTTAATCCCTGTCTTGTCTTTGTCTTGTGTCGGTCCATTGTGGTAATTCTGTCAGTCTTCTCGTGTTGTCTCTAGTGTTTTGATCTCCTGCTCAGCTCTTTTGGATATATTGTTTTTTTTGGCTCCAGCCCATTTGGATATATTTTTGTTTCATTCATCCTAATAAAAGGATTTTTCTTCATATCATCTCCTGCCTCGTGTCATCTTGGGTTCCTGCATTTTGGGTCCTACCAACACCGAAACGTGACAAAAGGATTTTGTTTAACAGATGAGTGAAAACTTTTAAAGATGATGCCAAAGCAGGCAGTGTTATGCAGAACCACAGCATGCTTTTACCCTGGCTTCCCACCAAATGCGTAAGCGGTGCGTAACATAATGGACGAGTTTTCCTCGTGACCTTGACAAACTACTGGGAACTGGCGTTTCATACAGCAGGTCTGGCTAGATCGCAGAAGAATAAGATCATGACTGAGCGTTGTCAAACTGTCATTTTCTATATTTCTTGGGCATCCTGTTTCTTAACAATGCAAAGTGTATTTTACTGTGGCTAAAAATAGAATGCAATGTAGCATTGCAATGCATTGCCCTAGACAAGCAAGCCTGTATTTTGCGTGGGTGCCTGCGGGTCTGAGCCGCTTCACTTGTCTCAAAGTTGTAGATTTGTCTCCTAAAGATGTTTAAACAAGAAGAGACTAAGCACAGCTGTTGGGGAGGTGCTAATCTGACTCTTGATACCCCAGATCAGATGTCACTTTGATCTTGGGGAAGATTGATGGTGTACACAGGCTGGCTGCCACAGATACCATGGCTGGAGTGGTGGTGGAGACGGAGCATCAGTGGTTGCTTGTTTTGCAAGGAGGGTTGGGGTGAGCCTCATTTGTACAGTCAATGCATGGACTGGGAGATGCGGTGAAGTGATAGAACGGACATCACTGGCTGCCACTTAAACACCAGACACGACCGAGTCAAAACAATTAAACCAGGTGGAGCTCCAGAGGGAATAAGGCAGCACCATTCAGGCCAAACGGAAGCAACGTGTTTGCCGGGGAAGGTGATCAGAGCTACATCGTGACTGATCTATTGGAGCTCCTGATGCCTCCTAACCTGGATTAGCTGCAGCTAATCGCGGTACATGGCTCAGGTAAGTTGCAGTCATAGTCTTAGTGGAGCTCACGTGTCTTTAAATAGCTACTGTATTTCAAGATGGTGGATGACCATGGAACGTCGACCAGTGTATTTATTTAAAAATGCAAAATTTCATGCAGAGAGGATTATTGATGTTTGTGAGAAATAATAATAAAAAAGGGCAAGTTTGTGCTCTGGATACACAGAATTTGGTAGTAAACTGGTAAAATTATTACACACTGGGGCTTAAAATAAAAAGCAAATCTCACCATAGTCACTGAAATGAGAAACTCAAAATATACCAAACAAAATTTTGCTAAGTTATATTTAAGCAAAATGATTAGAATAAGAAAATATTTATTGTCTTTGGACAACAACAGAATATGCTGCAGACACAACAGAATTGCAAAGGGGCATGTCCTAATTTATACATGAGTAAAGAAAAAGTAAAATTCATAGGATAAATAAAAGCACCACACACAGATTTGGGGCTTGTCAAAAAACATCCTGGACTTTAGCCTAAGTAGCCACCCTCTAACTCCTCCCGTGGAGTATGGGTAACTCAAACCTTGTTTATTCTTACCAGTTTACCTCTTGCGTCTTGCATCCGTGATTGTGATGAATCATGGCATAAATGAGAGTTTATTGAGGAACTCTAAAATTATTGTTGATGCTCAGCAGGTGATGATGGATTTACAAAACAACCTGTTAAATGATTGGACCCAAATGGTCCTTGACAGCTTGCAAGAAATTCAAGATCACTCTTACCCCCACGACCAACAAAGTTTACTTCAAAGGCTTGTTGTAGTCCACTCTCGCATTGATGGATGTTGGTGAAACTGCAAAAGGACATCACTAAACACCAAAAGCCACATTTCTGCACATAAGCAGGTTTTTGCATCATTTGTCAAAGACTTCAAGCAGCTGCTAAAATTAGTTATGAACAGATTAAACAAGAAATAAATAAAAAAGTTTCTCTTTGATTCACTTGTTTAAAAAGAAATATTGATTTTATGACACAAGAGAGTTATCTTAAACATGCAGGTCATTTTGGAACAACCAGGTCAAACTTTTGACCAATACAATGTTATAGAACTAACCGATGTTTGCTTGACTAGTTTAGCTATAATTACTGTTGCCCTTAGCTGTGTTTGCAAGTCAGTTTTTCTATTGTTGAAACTAGCAAAACTTTATCCAGAAGCAGTCACACCAAGTTACTCAAAACTGCCTTTCTATTACGGCTCCTGTGTTAATTTGATAACATTTCCATTTATCTCATTTATCTCGATGTAATGTTGGTATGTTGAGTTTTCAGTGATGTTTGACAGTTTCATTTAGAGCCTTTAACGTCTGGTTGAAAAGTGTGGTGAAAGTGGCCTGAAATGAAATGTCATTTTGGGTTGTTTGTTCAGATGATGGACTGCTATCAGAACAATCTTTGCAAGCTGTTCTATAATGTCTAACAACTTTTGGAAAACACATTTTTGTTTCAGGCAGGAAGGCTCACCTTCCCTACAAACCAAATCAATCTCTGCTGGCTGGTTGAAAGAGAATGTTACCTAGTCAATAACACATTTAAAAATGTTTTAAATTGAATGATTTATATTGTTTCCAAAAATTTTACTTCTAAATAGACTGTTTTGTGGCCTATTTCAGCCAATGGACTGTTTTTCACCAGCCACTCCGTTGTCCTATGGACATAACTGAATTGGGCCCATCAATGGTGCCATTTGAATTGTTTGTAAGACCTTTTTTTTTTTAAATCAGAAACAGACAGAATAGCATCCTGACCTGCTCAAACCTACCCATAACCTTCAATGTAATTGAAGGCTGCAAAATATTGTAGACTTGCAGAAAACCTTCATTTGTGTGGACTACCTGATGGACTTTCTCTTGAGACTGAATGAAAACAATGGCTGCACCAAAACTGGGGTTGAATCAGACTTGCATTGACCCAACTACGAGAAAAAGCTAAATGTGAGTGGAGCCTTAGGCTTGAAAGATGACCTGAAGCATATATGTATGTATATATATATATATATATATATATATATATATATATATATATATATATATATATATTAGTAATGTACTCAAACTGGCAGAACTGTAAAAACACCCAACACAGAATGACACGTTTAAGAAGGTTTATTAAAGAGGGAAAAGGGGTGATGACGGGAGAGGCAGAGGCTAGGTCAGAAGACAGGCGGTCGTTGCCAGGAGATCTGAGAGGCTGAATATCTGACAAGGGAATCCGGAGACATGGTCGAGGACTGAGCAGGGTCGTGGCCAGGAGGTCAGAGAGGCAGTAACTCCAATAGGGGAAATCCAAAGATGTGGTCGGGAGCAAGGCGGTAATCCAAGGAGGGCACGAGGAGCAGGTAGGTCAGAGGATGAGGCAAGGTTCGGATCCGTGGAGTCAAGGTGAGTGAAAGGCTGGAGAATTTACTAACAAAAAAAGTGTTCAATAATCTGGCACTGGTTGGAGAGCAGGCTGGGAGTTATATAGCAGGAGGAGCAGGTGTGTGTTATGAGCTGATGAGGTGTAAGTTAGGTTGCTGTGGAAACAGGGTTTGGCTGTAGCGGTGGCATGAGGGAGCCAGGTGTGATGCATGAAGGTGATGAGGTGCTGACTGGGGTTGCTATGGAAATGGGGCCTGGCAGGAGCAGGAACATGACATACATACATACATACATATATATATATATATATATATATATATATATATATATATATATATATATATATATATATATATATATATATATGATAGATAGATAGATAGATAGATAGATGATAGATAGATAGTACAAGTTACATGTAATATTGTCCCAATCCCAGCTCCACAAGCAACCAGGGTTTCAATTACAGAGGAGCTAATGAAGCCCTCAACTTACACACCCAGGAGAGCCTGAAAGAATATCCTGATTCTACATATATTATCATGGACTCTCCAGGAATTTTTGAGCAGAGAGGACGCAGAGCGCTGAATGTTGATGCACTCCAGGCAGCTGCATCCTGCACACAGCCACAGTAACATTCTTAAAGTGTCGCCACCCCCCAAAAATATAACTAACACACAATTTTTTATGTTGGCTCATATCCTCTGGTGCTTTGTCTTTTATTTGTGCCTGACGCGCTTCGCTACCTGTCTTGTGGTCTGGTGACTTCACCCCACTGGCGAGGCAGGCACACAGGGTGCATTCTGTTATTATTGCAGTCAGGAGCTCCCATTGAACTAGTTCAAAAGTAATTCATGAGGAAAAAATATAGGAAGCCCGGCAGCAGTTTTTCTAAAGGATTGAGAGGAGATACAGGGAGATAAGAGACAGACAGGACAGAACATTAGTCAAATAAAAAAACTAAGAAAACAAAACAGTGTCTGAAAAGGAAAATGTAGGTAGATTTATCCCACTTTAACTTTTTAAAGCAACAATTTATGAGCGTGTAATATTTTATATCTGACACGAAACATATTCGATACACCTTCAAAAGTCCCCTTCCCAGTTTCAAGGCATTTTTGGGGGCGTAACTTAAAATTCAACATTTCCTTTTTTATAGTGTAGCTTGGCAAACTTTTGGAATAATAAAATAAAAATCAAACGTAACGATGTCAACAATTGGAAATGTAGGAGTTAAAATGAATGAAAAACTTCAATGGTTACTTCCATAGATGTTCAAAATTCGTTCCCATTTGCATAACATTTTGCGCTTCCGTCCGTCTCACTCCTCACACCGTCATCCTTGTCCACAGCCTCGTCACACCCAGGATTGATTATTGCAACTCCCTTCCCTTTGGTCTTCCCAGCAAATCCCTCCATAAACTGCAGCTTCTCTAGAATGCTGCAGCACGTGTGGACTCCATCATCTCACCACATCACCCCCATCCTGCAACAACTTCACTGGCTGCTCATTAAACAGAGAATTCATTCCAGAAATATGCTCGTCACTTTCAAAGCTCTTCATAACCTACACATTTCTGATCTCATTCACTTTGCCACTCCTGTTTGCTCACTTCGTTCCTCTTCTGCTCTTCATCTCTTGCCCCCCCCCCCCCCCCCCCCCCCCGCTCGCCTCGTCGTCATGGGGAGTAGAGCGTTAAGCCGCTCTGCTCCCCACCTCTGGAATTCTCTGCCCCCTGACCTTCGCCAACTCCCTCCCTCCAACATTTTAAATCAAAACTCAAAATCCACCTCTGCCGAAAAGCTTTTATCAAATAGTTTAAATTTCACTGTTTTTTTTTTTACATCTTAGTGTCTTTATATATTTTTGTAATGTGTAACCTTGTTTTATTTTTTTCCTATGGCTGTAAAGTGTCCTAGGGTGTTAAGAAAGGTGCTTTTCAATAAAATTGATTATTATTATTATTAAAATGCTTATATGTCATCCAATAACCTAAAGTAACGAAAGGTATATAATGCTTATATAGTAATAATAAATCTTGAATGGCTGTGTCAGAGATGCAAAATATACTAATCTACTTTAGCGATTTGATTTATGCTAAAACTGCTTCGATCCATTTAATTTGAATATGCTGCAGCCTAAAGTACATTCACAATAATTGAATGCATTTAATGGCACAAGGCACAAGCCAAAATAATGTCATTCTCTAACACCCACAACCGGTGCAGTAACTCAAATCACTGTTTTTAAAACACAAACCCACTCTCTTCAGTATGAATGGAGGGGAGAAATTATGGATGCACTGAATGTTTCACTTTTTATGCCTAAATGAGCTTGTTTTACATAGCAGCCTTTTGTTCTGCACTCTTAATGCACATTCATCATCTGTGAAACACTCAGACTGCTGTCACTCCGTCACCTTCAGCATCATTTCCATTTTCCATCTAGGTTCTATGTTTTTATCAGCAGGGACCAGGCTGTGGTTTCATTCTTATTCTCAGCCTCCAATCAGTTACTTCACATGATATTATGTACGCACATACATGTGCAAACGTATGTGCACAAGCTCCAAATAATAGTTTGTCTGAGCTGTTACAATATCTCAACGTTTAGGAAGGCGTTAGGATTTTAAAAGATCTAAATGAAATCAGGAAACAGACATTTATTTTTAAAAGGTCTCGCATTTCTAATTTCATTTTAAAAAGATGCTAGTAGAAAAAAAAACGTTTTAGTGAGAATGTACTTGCAGAGAGTTTTTTTTAACCTTTGGCCAACATCTGCATTTAAACTTTTTAAAATTGAATAAACAACACAGATCAATGAAAACAATATGGAGAGTTCCTTATCCACATGAGATTTGTTGTAGTCTCATTCAACCAACCACAAGACAACAAGGTAACAATCGTCACACCATACTGTGCAATGGAGAACATTCATTTTGAGCTGTAACTTTGGAGATTTTTCCCTTGAGTAAATGAAAATAATCATACTCTCTGAACTCAGGTTCACTGGCCTCCATAATTATCAAATCAATTAGCTCAAGAGAGTGAGAGCTTACTATCATGAAGGCAAAATATTCAAATTCTGTTGTTGGTGCACCAACAAATGTCTTTGTAGTTTATTTTTTCATCCAACAAGGACTTTAGCAGTATCTTGGGCAAGCTTGAGCCATAGCTAAGGCTAGCTTTGGGAGTAGCTCAGGTTAGCGGAAGTAGCTCAAGCATGTGTTAGCAATATTTTGGGCTAGCATTTGCAGTAGTTCAGGCTAGGGATAGCAGTAGCTTGAGCAAGCATTGTTCTGCAGTTAGCAATATTGCGACCAACTTGTAGTGTAGTCGACACTGATGTGGGTTGGAACTTCAGGTGGGGGTATCTGAGCTTTTTACATGTTAAACCAGCTTTTCTCGTTTCTCAGTGGCCATTAAAATGTTACTAATTTTCATAGGAACGCATGTCAGAGACAGCACAGACTTCTTGGTACTGTACATTTGACACCTCAAGCTGCGTACTCAACAACAACAAGGTAAGTGTAGCTGTAGTACACTGTTAAAATTTCTCAGTTACCATGAGGATTTTAGACAAAAGATATCTTAATGTCCTGACTCAGATCATTTCATCAGAATTGAGGAAATTACATAAACAACTCAGGTAGTAATTTAAATGACCTAATTTTAGATAAACTGTTTATTTCTAACAACTTTTACATTCTAATGGCTAGCATGAGCAGAGCTAATACAGAAGTGGTACTCTATCATCTTAAAATGGTAAATGGCCTCTATTTAATTTTAATACCTTTGTCACACCCCTCTGTGGGCTCAGCTAGGAAGGAGAGGGGAATAAACATAAGAAGGACGAGTTTAACGCAAAGTAACCCTTATGGGGAGGAAAAGGCTTGACAAAGCAAAACCAAACTCAAAGTGTCCTTGTCTTTACAAAAGGTTTAACTAAAAAGAAACCAAAAGAAGGGGCCAAAACTCTTACCAAGAAATTAACCAAGTTAAAATTACTTAATTAACTGAAAATGTCCAAAGGACCATCCTCTATAAATCCTAAAATAAATCTCCTTTATTTAAAAAGGATTGGAACTTAAGAAGGGGCAAAATCCCGACCAAGTAGTTAAACAAGGTTTGTCTAAAAGACAAAGTTTGTCTAAAAGACAAACCAAACTAAAAGTACTAAATTAACTAAAGTTGTCAAAACACCAAAAATAGCTCAGGAAACCGAGACTTCAAAAGAGGAAAACCCCACCTGGTAATTTACCAAAGGTAGTTTAAATGACTCACCAAACCAAAATTTACCGGTTAACTAAGAATATCCCAAACACAAAAATCCAAAGATTGCTTCTTCTCAAAGGTAAGCAAACTACAACCTGGTTTTAACCACAAGACCAAGATAACCGCCAAGGGGAGAGAATACATGTTGCTGCTGCAACCTACAAACATTTCTCTCCCCTGATGAGCTCCAGCTGGCCGCTTTTGAAGGGGCAGCTGCTGATGAGTTGAAAAGGCCCAGCTGGGCGTGACTGTAGCTCTGGTGCTGTCCATGGTCCTGAAGGAAAGACAGCTTCCCAAGGAGCAGCTGTCCAAGGTGCTGCACTTCTGCACAGGAAAACGGAGTGCAGCGCATCACTGGGCTCCAAAATGGTGGCAGCCGTAACAACCTTCTAGGAATATACAACCCCTCAAGACACTTTTCAACACATTCAGTCATTCACCCATGCATAAACACACATCCACATACTGGTAGTCACAGCTGCTCTGGGGCACCCTGAGGGAAATGGGGCTGCCGATCACAGGCGCCACCGGTCTCACCGACCACTACCACAAGGCAAGGTGGGTTAAAGCCTAATTTATACTTCTCCATCTGCGTCGGTACGGAGACACGCAGCACCACTATGAGTCAAGGCAAGGCCTCTCCGACAGGTTCGCAGAGGCTGACGGAGACCAACTTTTTAACTCTCCATCAAAAGTGACATAGACCACAAGCTTGTGTTTGGGACGCTGCTTCCTATAAATTCATCAACACCCCCGCCATTGCCCCCTCAAAAAATAAAATATATTTACACACGGACATACCATGACTAAAATTACTAATATGTTACAAAAATAGAAAGAATAATATGAAAATTAGAAATCAATGAGTCCTTAATGAAGTTGTGATTTTTTTTTAGGACAGAAGCTGTCATTTTAAAAAGCTTTCCACGGGTGCAAGAAAGTTGTGTCAAATTTTATTTTCTCTCAATACTCTTTGAAGGACTTCATGATTTAAATGAAGCTGCATCAACATGCACTTCAGTGATCCAAATCACATACATGGAATTATTCTAATTCACTGCTATTCGCTCTAAACAAAACCGCTTGCATCTAAACAAGACAGAATGTCATTTCCATATTCACCACTTAACTATTTATCACCTAATTGTGATCAGAATATTCCTGCTTTGCATATTCAAATATGATAATCAGAGAGAAAGTGTAATGAATCTGCAGCCGCAGACCGAGCTCTGGATTACAGAAGAGATGTTTGTTTCGTTAATGCCATTTTCACCCTGGGGATTTACAAATCAAAACGTGTTCTTATAAATGCGCCTTAAAGCTAGTGATGTGGAACACTATCATTATTCTGCTTGTAATGATTAATATAATAATAACATATTTACCTGTTTCTTTAACAGTTACATTTACACAATTTCCATCTAATCTGGATTAGCAACTATAGGTATAGATATTTAAAGGTGAGCTTCTGGGGAGGCATAATGAACCTGCAGTAGAAAAACAATCACATAAATACCATCCATCCATCCATCCTCTTCCACTTATCCAGGGTCAGGTCCATAATCAATCAATCTGTATTAATGTAACACCTTCCACTGCCTTTGTGGGAGCACAGGCGCTGAAAACAACAGACACTAAAAACATAGAGAGCAATAAAATGGAGATAAAAGCAACATACAGAATGTAAAGAAACATAAAAGCATAAAACCAAGTCAAACAAAAGCCAAATGATAAAAGTGACTCTCCAAAATACTCTTGAAGACCTTCAGGAAAGGGGACAATTTAATATCAAGTGGAAGCTCATTCAAAAGAGAAGGAGCCAAGACCAAGAAAGCCCAATCACCTCTGGAGCTATACTGAGTCTGTGGGTCAATCAGTAGCTCCAGATCAGCCAAGCATAGAGTTCGTGACCAGGTATGCCTTTTTATTAGCACAACCAAGTATAGTAGGAGCACTACCATAAAGAGACGGGATGACATAGCACAACATTTGAAACTTAGCCTGAAAACCTACAGGGAGCCAATGCAAATTATGCCAGCTCAGGAGTGATGTGTACCGACTTCCTTGTCCCTGTCAGAAATCTAGTTACAGTGTTCTGTACTAATCGTAGATGTCTCAGAGCTGTCGGACTCAGCCCAACATATAAAGCATTGCAGTAGTCAAGCCTGAATAAAACAAATGTGCGAAGCACAGACTCCAGATGCGCTCGAGACAGCATGGGCTTGATTTTAAGTAGTCACTGCAGGTTAAAGAAGCAAGCTCGTACAACCATGTTGATATGAGCTTCCATTTTGAGTTCAGGAAAATAAATCTGGTAGTCCTGGGGGCAGCAGCCTAAGTCGAGAGGCTCAGACTTCCCTCTCCCCAGCCACTTGGGCCAGCTCCTCCAGGGAAATCCTAAGGTGTTCCCTGGCCAGCCAGTGAGACGTTGTCCCTCCTGCGTGTCTTGGGTCTTCCCTTGGGTCTCCTCCCAGTTGGGCATGCCCAGAAAACCTCTCTAGGGAGGCGTCCTGGAGGCATCATAACCAGATACCTGAGCCACTTCAACTGGCTCCTCTCAATGTGGAGGAGCAGCGGATCTACTCCAAACCCCTCCCGGATGACCGAGCTTCTCACCCTATCTCTTTTTGTCGCTGTTATACACAATCTCTATCTTTCGGTCACCACCCAAAGCTCATGACCGTAGATGAGGGTAGGAACTTAGACTGACCGGGAGATCAAGAGTTTCACCTTCTGGCTCAGCTCTCTCCACCTCGACAGACCGGTAAAACACCCACATTACTATACAAATACTAAATGTTATAGTTTTTTTGATGAAATTTTTTTGGCCTCTACTTTAATTTCCAGGGGTAACTTATATCTTCTACTGGAACAAGACCCCCCCATGCACACACACGTGCGTGCGCGCGCGCGCGAACACACACACACACACACACACACACAGCCTGAAGAGCAGAATACGGAATGCAGAATATCAGCAGGGGGGCAGAATGAGACAGAATGTCATGCGTCTGTGACAGGGTGTGTTCTGTCACTGTGGCCCGATTGATCATGCTCCCCGGCTACTTGGACAAGGGTGACTGGTTTGCGCGCATGACTTTCACCTGGGAGTCTGGGGGATCGAATCTCAATTGGACCATTTTTTTTTATATCCGCCACAGATCTCTCTGAAGAATTCACAGCATTGACGGCTTCAGCAACGTTGTGCCACTCCGTGGATTTTCTCTTATTTGTTTTGCAAAAGCACTTCCTTTCATTTATCCACCTCACCCACAGGTACCTCAACTTCTGCTTGTGAAATAGTGCTTCCTTGATCTGCGGTCGTGATCGAAATGCTGCAACAGCCGGCTTATGTGTATGCACGAGATCCACAAGGCACATTGCATTGACTATTTATGGCAGTAAGTGGGTGTGGTGAGGGCGGGATGTGACCTAAAAGCAGCTGAGAACCTGTCTTGTTAGTCTCTGATTTATGAAGTGGAGATTGCGTGCAGCTGTGCGTACTCCATGTTTGATAGATCACAAACCTACTTGACGTAAGTACATTTGTTTTGCTGAGCTTTAGTACAATTTTAGTAAGGATTCTATGCAATGTTTGATAAATGAGACCCCAGATCTTTTGCTGTTATCTTTCACAAATTCCATATGAGGTCACATTATTCATTGTTCAAGGCAAGCATCATCTTAAAAATAACCTATTTTGTGTTTTTTTTGGGGGGGTCATGAATGCTCAAATGTGTAAAGAAGAAAAATGTGCAGGATTGTTTTTAAAAGACGTCACAAACATGTCACAAAATGAAAGCTACTTCTAGATCATTAGTAACAAACAAACTCAGCTCTAGGTGTTCCTGCTTAGACTTTGATGCAGAGAGGTCAAATTACTAAGGATCAAATCCACCACAGGGCGCACCATCTCTTCACTCCAAAAACTGTTTTCTATTCATGCCAGCAAAGCTGTTGAGATCCCTGTGATGATGTCTTATCAACATGCGCAAGCTCTCTGACCTTAGAATACAGAAAATAACCCAAATACCAAAGGAGAATAATGATGATTAACTGCAGGCATTTCTGAAACTAATGAAAATTACCAGAGAATACATAATTAATGTGGAAGCGTGGGGAAAAAGTCATTGGCAACTCTTGATATGTGATTAGAAATGAGGAGGAGGCACTTATCTGTGGAAAATGAACTTTTGCTAAAATGTATTTCAGTCATGCAACTGAGTGAGTCATTTTTCTTCTGATGGCAGCAGAGGTGAATGTGGCAATCAGTAAAAATAAAAGATGATTTCCTGTCTTCCATCATGTAGAGCCCAACCATACAGTTGTGTATAAGTGCTCATAGGAGTTATAAATACTGGCTGTATGAACTGAAATGTTGAGTGGAAAAGTCTTGGAAAGACAAATCTAAACAAACAGGAGTCATCATAAACCTAATGATAATGTGTGGTAAGAAGATATAAACCATATGTATCTTATTTGTTGTAGGAAGTATCTAGAAATGCTACAGTGAGCTATACTATAATGTAGACCGTCAGTTTCTGAAGCAAAATTATTTAGCTCTGAATGTCAGTTTAGCCATGTTCCACAGAACCTCCGCAGCCCCGGACAGTCTGGTGCTAGTCCAATCACAGTGCTCTCTGTTTGGTGGGTGGGATGTTCATGTGACTGAGCAAAAGTAAGATGGTGGCGGCTCATTTGAAACGGCATGGGCATCAACTTCGGACTATTTAGATTTGGCCTTTTCTTTAAGGCAAAAGGTACTTAAGTTCTTCATTTAGAAAAAGGATGTATTTGCATCTTCGACAGTGTGTGGCGGACTGGCCCTTTGATTGACATCCTTAACAGTCTAATCACAGTGGTCTATCTGTGGATGGGATGGTAAGTCACTTTTACATCTGGGCTCGAACAGGTGGGTTTTGTTCACACAGACTTCTCAGGAATCAGAAATTCTTGATCACTTGGTCGTTGCAAAAGATGCACGGAAAAGTCCATGGTGTCCTCCATAGTAAGTTAGTAAACAAAGGTGAGCATGAGCTGTGTTACTTTTGGAGACTTTGAACCACATCGTATTATTAATTTGCTCCCTCTTCTTTCACTGATGCTGCTGTTTTTGTCCTCATAACACTCTGTCCTCTGCTGCTGAAGCTAAAAATAAACAAAGGCGGCTGTGGTGTGCACTGCTGCCTTTGTTCCTCTTTGCTGTCTCCTCTCTTTTCCACTGAGCAACAGTCTGCCACCACGCTGGAGCTCCATGCTGCAGACACATGTGGTAAGCCCCCACTGGCTGATTCTACCTGCCAATCAGAGGTGGTAGACGTGAATTTTAGCCGGCCAATCAGTCCATAGTGTCACCTTGGTCCCAGCTGGACCACTGAGGACGAGGTCTTAAAAAAGAGTCACCTCAGAATGGAAAACGCATATATGACCCAGATGTGAAACCAAATAAGCTACCCAGCCCAGACCATACAGACCCAGTGCTGAGTACATCATGTTGTTTATTGTCCAAAAGCTTGACGGTTTGAAAGACAACTGTAGATTCAGCCCCACGACTGAGAGCTGTCAGTGGCTTGTGACCAGATTATATATTCACATATATAGGATGGCTTGCTAAGTTACATAGAAATATGTTAACTTTATTTTGGTTATTGTAAGTATTACAAAGCTTTGCATTGATATAAAAACAGCATAAAACATCAATTTACAGTTATCTGTTGTTCTATCTCGATCTGATCAGGTAAAACTCCAGTATCGATTACTGACCTCTATTGTTGACCTACTTTCTATGGTTTTACAAAAATCTTTCATCAGGAGCTGGAGGCGGGCTTAAAGCAGAAATTAGAATATTTTGTCAGAGGACAATATCTAGTGGTGGAAAAATGTAATGCACTTAGTCTCTCACTGCTTCAGGGATTTTTGCTGGATTATTGCTTGTTCACTAATGTATACCTCTAGCCAGCCAGCAGAGCTAAAACAAACAATGTTTCATTATTATTCTCACAATAAATTTGCATCAGCTAGCTTCACCATCATGCTTCTTTTCTTAAGGTTTGTTAAATTTTATTTGCGTGAACTGTTCTGATATTTTTCTTTTAGCACGTTTAGCATTTTCCACACTCAGACTAGTCATTAGCTTATCAATCAAGTTGGGTAACATTTCAAATCTTTAAACCCTTCAACAGAACTTCACTTCTAATAATTTGAACTACCTTCTACTGCATCAACAGCTGTCATCCTAACACAGCACTTAATAGACATGCTTTTCCATTTGACCTGATGTAGGATAGGATCTTCTCTGAGACCAGCTGATTGTTTTGATAATTTCCTTTTCAAAATCAACACTTGGTTTCTGGGATTAAATCTGAGGAAGACAAGTTGTATGAAGGACGGGAGGGAACAAATGCTTGGAAGAACAAGCTCAGTAAATTAAATGGATTTCAGGAAAAGAGGGAAGCCTCGCAGAAGAATTTTCAATGAGAAAGAGATGGATGAATCTGGAGAATGGCAAATGGCTGTCGGAGACATTTGTTTTGAATCCTTTCTGTGAAATTAAATCCTCAACTGATTATGAGAGAATGGTATTACACGGATGGGAAGGCAGGGATAGAATTATGAAACAATTCCAAATGTGGAGAAGCAAAGTGTTTTTCTCTTACCCATTGGAAATAATGCTCCATGCTGATGCCTTTACTCTGTGCACAATTGTCTCTTGCTGATAGAAGTCATCCAAGAAATGGCTTTTATGATTGCAGCTAATGTTTGCATTCAGCCGTTTGCCGGTTTGAATATAATCTCTTCGTCTTATTTATGCGTCTGAGTCGAGTTAAAGTTTTTGTGAGATTCCACGCACCTGCATGTGTAATCCTGACTGTATATGTTGTCAGAGCTACACAAACAAACAAACAGAGCTCAGAGTGTGCTGCGATTGCTTTCTGATCTGCTGAATCTGGTGTTATTTTGACTAAACTCTCAGCGGAGTTGTAATTTTTTCAGGCATTTTTTCTCTCTCCTTCTGCTGCCGATGCAGCCTAAATCTCAGGGCTTCAAATCGTCAACAGCAGGCAAGTGAACAGCGTTCGGTGTTAATCTGTTTGAGGTGAGGAGACGCCTGAATTACAGACGTCTGAGTGGAGCATCAACGTTATTGATTAACTTGGCAAACATCAGATGGAGACGCCGATCATTTACACAAACATGTACACAAAAACACAAATACTCAGGGTATGACAGATAGAGATCATATAGAACTGCATCAGAGCCGGACTAAAGTTTTATGGGGCCCTTGGGCGGAATTTGATTTGAGGGCCCCCTATTCCCCACCTTAGCACTAATGTATCCTCAATACAATTACACTGGCTTACTAGTGAGCTCGAGGGTAACAAAACAAACCAAAAGACAATAAAGTTCATAAAATGACTGCATGACAGACTGTTGTATCTGTTAATTTAATATATATAAACTCATGGGATAAACTGTGAGTTTTGAAATTGTTTTCAGAACACAATTTGCTAGTTTTCAGTGATTTTTAGTATCTCTCAATGAAAAATGAAACACTTCTAGACTATTGTCACAAATTTGTATCAAATCACTTCTGGCTAAAAACATAACAATGGAATATCAGAATACCTTTATCTAAAACCTGACTTTTCCAGTCACACACACATGTCTACTGTAGCTGAAGCGGAGGGTGTGCGGGTGGTACAGGTGTCTATATTACTTTTAGATTGTTATATAAATGCATAATAAAATAAAAGTTATAAAAAAAATTGTCATGTTATCAATTCGAGATTTAAAGGGTTAGAGTGGTAATCTTCAGTCTTTTAGTGCATCAGATTATTTTGGGATTTTAAGGGAACGTAAAAATGCGTATGTAAACATAAACTGATACATTTTAGAACCAACCTGATCTGATTACTCAGGAGTTGCAGATTTTCAAGTTATACGATATACATGTACAAATGTACATATGTATTTGTATGCATATACAGTTTGTGGAAGTATTATTGAGTACAGCAGTTTGCTCACGATCTTGGGATATTTTATTTTTGTACATAGTTATTTTCAAAAATTTACTAAAACAGCTATAATTTCATAGTTTTTCAACAGAAGATAATCTTAGTTTTAATCTCTGTCATGAATGGTGGTGGGCCATATGCTCTCCAATGCTTCTGCCTATTTATCTGGTAATTTATGGTAAATCCAACACTTCATATCCAATCTGTGGATCTGAGACAGATGCCTCTCATCAGAATCACAATGAAATGAAAATTAAAACCCCAAATGACCATGGATCACATTTTGATAAGTAAATCATTCACTCTAAGGCTTTGTGCCAACACACCTCGTCTCCCTTGTATTGTTTTCTGGCTGAAACTGCATGACTATGCAGAGGATTCATTTGGTGCTGAGTGGATCTGTGTGTGTTTTATGTGAGTAAAACCCCTTATGACTCATTTGTATCTCAGAGCAGTGAGGCAGGGATGCCTGAGAACAGAAACAAAAAAGACAGACCCTTTGCTCTTCAATCAGGTTTTTTTATGTAGAAAAATGATTATCATGTATTTTTTCAATCAGAAATGCATTGAATCAAAGTTTTATCTGGCTGTAAGGAATCAGAATATATGTTTTAGCCTTTTAGGACCAGAGCTACATGACTTCTTAAAGTTGTTTCATTGGATGGGAATGAAAGTAGAAGAAGAAGAAGAAGAAAATATCATTTCTATAGCGCCTCTCAAGATAAAAATAAGGAGGTGCTTCACAAAAACAAAAAATTTAAAAATTTAAAAAATAATTTAGAAAATTGTTACAAATATATTTAAAATGAGCAAAAAATAGACAATTGTCATTAAAAAATGTTAAGAAAGAGAGAGAGTTAACAGGAAAGAGGGAAATCAGTGGATCCTGAGGAAGGTGGAACAGGTGGGGAGAGCAGAATAAAGAGAGAGTGGTGAAGAAGGTCATACAAAAGCCAGCTTGATGAAGTGAGTCTTCAGCTGCTTTTTGAAGGAGACCACTGAGTCCACTGATCTCAGGCTCAGGGGGAGAGAGTTCCAGAGTCTGGGGGCCACAGCAGCAAATGATCTGTCACCTTTGGTCTTTAGCCTGGTGCTGCACATACAGTAGGCTTTGATCACTGGACCTCAGGGACCTGCTGGGGGTGTAGGGACTAAAGGTTGGTTTATGCTTGATGCGTCCACGAGATCCGCACGGCTCCGCGCAGAAAAGTTGCATAATTTTGCGTCAT
Source organism: Nothobranchius furzeri (assembly GCF_043380555.1). Taxonomy (NCBI): domain Eukaryota; kingdom Metazoa; phylum Chordata; class Actinopteri; order Cyprinodontiformes; family Nothobranchiidae; genus Nothobranchius; species Nothobranchius furzeri. The sequence goes on along the minus strand of NC_091747.1, from coordinate 43,357,592 downwards.
TTTAACAACCACGCCCCTCCACCGCGCCTCTGCACGGCCCAAAATTTCTGCAACGCGCACCTAGGAAATTTTCTACCACGCGGACGGTCGGACGCGGAAAAACATGGCGGACTGGCAAGAACTAGTATGGCAGAGGTTCGTAAATACAGACATTTGTATGATTCAGCTCTCAGAGATCACCGTGATCAACATGTTGTTAATAATTCTTGGAGAGAAATAGCTTGCACCGTCAGAAAAGACGAGGAGGCTGTTAAAAACTGCTGAAATGCCATGTTGTAAACAACAGTAATTTTTACTTCTACTATGGTGTAGTGTTGGATGCATGCCATAGAGCTCCATGCTGCCCCGTTCAGTTTGGGAGAATATTGGCTCACCGCATGAACCATAAACGCTGCAAGTTGTGAAGCGCGTTCCTTCCGTGAGCCGCATCACCAAGTGGAAAGTGAATGCATCAAGCATAAACCAAGCTTAAGAAGATCACCATTGTAAGATGGTGCTTGTCCATGTAAGGCCCTATAGACCAGAACCAGGATCTTGAAATGAACCCTGAAGTTGACTGGCAGCCAGTGAAGCTGGAGGAGAAGCGGGGTGATGTGGGTTGTTTGGAGGACTTGGTCAGAAGCCGAGCACAGGCATTCTGAACCACCTGTAGACGGTTCAGGGAGGTTCTGCTCAGACACGTGAAAAGAGAGTTTCAGTAGTCTAAGCATGAGGAGATGAAGGTGTGGATAACTGTCTCAAGTTCAGAGCGGGACAGAATGGGACTCAGCTTAGCAATGTTCCTGAGATAGAAGAAGGAAGAGCGAACAAGAGAACTGACATGCGAATCCAGGGTGGGAGCTGGGTCAAAGGTCACGCCAAGATTCCTGACAGAAGGTTTGGTGTGAGAAGCAAGCTGACCAAGAGAATCTCTGACTTTGGGAACCAGCTTGTCTGGGGCACAGATGAGGATCTCAGTCTTATCTTCATTCAGCTGACGAAAGCTCCCAGCCATCCAGGTTTTGATAGTCTAAGCAGGTGTGTAACAGCTGCAGCTTAGACATCTCATGGGGCTTAAAGGAGATGTACAGTTGGATGTCATTTGCATAAAGATGGTAGGAGATTCCTTTGAAGGAGCTCAGGATGTGCTGAAGAGGAAGCAGATAGAGGAGGAAGAGCAGAGGCCCCAGCACAGAACCTTGTGGGACACCATGGGTAAGGGAGGTGGTGGAGGACCTAAACTTGGAGGCGGCCACAGAAAAGGAGCGCTCAGAAAGATAAGAGGAGAACCACTCCAGAGCAGTTCCTGATAGGCCTACCCAGTCTCTCAGCCTCTCCAGTAGCAGGTGATGGTCAACAGTGTCAAAGGCTGCAGTCAGGTCCAGCAAGACCAGAACAGAACAGTCCCCTGCATCACTGTGAGTCAGAAGGTCATTAGAGACCCTAAGAAGAGCTGTTTCAGTAGAATGAGCTCTACGAAAACCTGACTGGAAGCTATCATAGATGTTATGTTCATCAAGAGCAGCTGTGAGTTGTTTAGCCACAACCTTTTCCAAGATCTTGGAGATGAACGGAAGTTTAGAGATGGGTCTGAAGCTGCTATGGAGAGAGGGGTCGAGACTCGTTTTTTTAAGAAGCGGGTGGATTACAGCATTCTTAGAGTAAGCAGGAACCTGACCAGAAACCAGAGAGGCATTAATTATAGAGAGCACGCTGGGGCCGATGGACTGAAAAGCACTTTTAAACAAAGATGAGGGTAAGACGTCGAGGGGGCATGCAGAGGTCTTCATAGAGTTAACTAGTTTGGTTAACTCAGGCAAAGAAACAGGCGCAAAGCTATCTAGGATGATGGGCCTGGTTGGAGTCGGGAGAGGCAGCGATAAGGCTGATGGAGAGATGCTAGATCTGACCTTATTGACTTTGTCCACAAAGAAAGACAGAAAGTTCTCACAGTCTGTAACAGAGTGGATGGAGGCTGTATGAGAGGCAGGGGAGACAATGCTGCTGATGGTGTTAAACAGTACCTTGGGTTTCCCTTTGCTCTGGGACACCAGGTTGGAGAAATAGGAAACCCTAGCGTCTCTGACTGCAGAGTTAAAGGATGACAGAAGATCCTTTAGGTGCAGCAGATGGATGTGGAGATGGGTTTTCTTCCACAAGCACTCGATTTTTCTGTATTGGCGCTTCAGGCTGCGAAGGCTGTCATTAAACCAGGGAGTAGGGTTCACTGCAGGAACTGATCTGGTTCTGACAGGACAGATGTTGTCCAGAATGGAGAGGCAGTGCTCGTTAAACTGAGAAGTTAAGGAATCTGGGTCGTTATCAGAAGAACAGGGTGGATCAAAAGCAGCAGAAAAAATGCTAGCTATGCTCTCATTAAGAAAACGAGAACTAACCATACGGCGAGCAGGAGGTGGGGGCGCAGAAACTGACAAGTTAAAGAAAATGCAATGGTGATCTGAAATATAAACGTCCTCAGGACAAACACTGTCAGCATTTAGACTCAGGGTAAAAACAAGGTCTAGAATGTGCCCCCTGGTGTGTGTGGGGCCAGAAACATGCTGGGTAAAGCTGAAGGAGTCCATAAGGCTGGATAAATTCATGGCAAAGAGATCGGAGGGATCATCAACGTGGATGTTAAAGTCACCAACAGTCACCAGTCTGGACAGCTTCACAGTGGAGGATAGAAAGTCACTAAACTCCTGAAGGAAAGAACTGTTTGGACCAGGTGGATGATGAACCACAGCACAGTAGAACGGGTCCTTATGTCCAACTTTAATCAGCTGCAGTTCAAAGGAAGCAAAGTGACCAGAGGTTGTAGAGCTACAATGGAAGATGGTCTCTGAAAACAACAGCTAGGCCTCCACCATGACCAGAACCCCGGAGCTGGCTAAGAAAAGAATAACCACTAGGGCAGAGTTCAATCAGACCAGAATAATCAGATGTTTGCTGCCAAACTTCAGTCAGAAACATAAAATCCAGGTTTTTAGAGAGAATTAGATCACTGAGCAGGAAGGACTTATTGTTAGCAGAGCAGGTGTTCAATAGAGCCATGCTAAGTGAGGTGGAGGAATCAGAAACTACAGAAACAGCTGGAGTTAGTGGACGTAAATTAGCAGGGTTAGATGCACGGTTTTTATAAAAACCACTTATGGAGGGAACAGGAGGAGAAGCCACTGAGGAATGAAGATAAACTGACCTTAAAAAACTTGGACGGATGAACTGGCGGGAATGAGGAAGTGGCGCTCAAGTCACCAAACAAAGGAAAAGAAGCTAGAAGATCACGCCGATGTTTACTAGAAAAACCACGCTTGAAGAGAAGTCTTATTCTCACTTGGATTCCTGCTCGTTTACGTCTTTTCCTCTGACGTTTTCCCGGGACTGGATAAACATAGCTGGAGGCACCCTGGTTGGAATCGTTGTTTGGCTCCGGGCCAGTGCGCCACTTAGATAAACAAACAGGGAGGTACGTTCTCGGTGCATCTTTGGCAATGGTGAACGAACGGAAGGACAAAAGAGTCTGGCGATCATAGGAGATGGTAGCAGGGACACCACTGAAGAGGATCGCAGACAGGAGCAAGGTGGAAAAGAGGAGCTTAGTGGAGAAAAGTTTGAAAAAGTGGCCGTGACTGCGGCTAAGCGCCAGTGAGTCAGTAGACCAAATTTTTCCCCAACAAAAGCCATCAATAACTTCTCAATGAAAAATCGGTGACATTTGAAACCCACTAACTGTAATGATTCCTTGGCTTTTCCAGATTAAGATTGTTTTGTGTTTTTATTTGTTGTAATAAATCACCACAGCATTTCTGCCCACAAAGTGTAAAAATAACTTAATCCCCAAATATTACCAAAGGTGAAACCCTAAGGACAGAAAGTTGAAGTTTTTCAGTTTTTTTTATTTTTTTTATTTTGTAATTTAATGTTTTTTTTGAGTAATGTGAGGAAAAACAATTTAAATGCTAACTAAAAGTCTTGGCAGATTCTCGTGGGAAAATAGTCAGAGTAAACAAACTCTGGGACAGCAAGTTAAGGTTAGAGTTCAGGGAAAGTGAAACTCTTTAGACTCCACAGAGAATACCAAAATTTTGAGAGCATTTAACTAGCCTTTTTGCTCAGTCCTCCACTACATTCAGTCATGGAGACATTTTCCGTTTGTCTTTTTCACTCTTCCACGGTGATATGAGGGAAACTTGATCTAATCAGCTCTCTAAGTTCCACCACAGTATCTAACTCAGGTTCTAGTTTTGACTTCAGACATTGGTAACCTGCTGAGTTTGGGACCATTTTCCTGTTAGGGTTAGGGTTAACCTGTTACGGACCCTGAGTTCTCCAGCGCTCAGCTTCTACTCCGCACCCTTATTCCTGCACCATTTTCAGGACCTTGGAGAGCGCCCAGCTCCCTGGCTTCACTCTATGCAGCTGACTCCCATCAGGAATCACCCAGCTGGAGCAGATAAAGATCAGCGCTGCTCAGAGAGAGGGAGAGGAGAGAGCGAGAGAGAGGAGAGAGCGAGAGAGAGAGAGAGGATTGAGGCTGACAGAGAGAGGACTGGAGAGAGGATTGGAGTGAAAGATTGTTTACTTTGGAGAACTTGTGGATGGTTGCCCCTGGCTGGTTTAATTTCCACCCGCATAAGAAAACCGGTTGAGCTCCGGTTTTCTTTGCTCTTAACAGAGTTGACTGTTGCGTGGGTGAGTTGGTTCACCACTGGACCTTTTGGTAAGGCCTCCGGGCAAGCTCCGTTGTTCCTGGTTTATTTTCAGAACCAGTGAGTTTCCGTTCCCATTGTTATTTGCTCCTTTAGTTACTTTAAGCCCTCAAGCATTTGTTCCTGCAGCCTAAATTAAACTCCTGTTTTCATTAAACAGGGTTTTTTCTCCCTTAGGGACACCTTTAGTTAATAAAAGGACTTTCTTTTGATTGTGACTTGGTGTCAGATTGTTTCTTTTCTTTTCTCACGTTCCTGTGTTAGGCCTCCCTGAACCTAGACCAGGCTGAGGTCGTAACATAACCCAAGCTACAGCTCTCTGACATGTTGGACTCTGGAACTAAACTCTTTAGTTCCAGAGTCCATGGAGTTTAAGGCCAATGCAATGATTGCAAGGAGCCCAAACCATCAGCCCTCCACTTCTCTGCTGACTGCACAGTTGTGAACTGTAGGTTATTAAGAAATTAAATCATTATTGGTGAGCCAAACTGATGCCTTTCCCATATAGCAGAGTGTTAACACACACCTGTATTCTTCAGAACAGCAAAAGCTCCAAATCTATTCCAAGCCGCCTCTTTGGAGTTTCTTTTAGCATTAGTTTGAGGCCTTTCTTTATCTCCAGACTCAGAGACCTGCATATTTTCTATAGTTCGTGACAACAATAGAGTACATCAGAGAGTTTAATGATCTCTTCCTTTTTTGTGTCAGGTTAGATGGATACCTTAAAGCTAAACACATGGTGGACAGAGACAGAGCTGGATGGAAGACTGGCTATCAGATAGAGATTCACTTTCTATTCTAAGGGAGGAGAAGTGGCCATTAGTCAGGGAAGTAATCCAATCAGCGCGGTGATGCACAACAGTGCAGACAACCGCAGCGCATCGCAGAGCACTATTATTCTTAGTCATGTTCTCATTGAGGTAAAAACACTAACTCTAACCAGCAAATCCCCTTCATGTAGAGACTGTATCACTTTCTTCTTGGACACTACAGGTCACCATGTAACAGGTAGCAGCAGTTTCGGCAACTGCTTGGACCATTTGCTTCTCTTGGGAGTTTCTGATTCAAAGCCTCATGCGTGTGGTGATAATTTCTCAATAAACACCAAGAAAAGGGAATTTGAAGCTGTATATATCTCTACTGAACAGTAGAACCTTTTCTAGCCTTGGAACTGTAACAGAAATAATAATAATAAATAATAATAGTAATAATAGTCTCTATTTTGATCAAACACTCTAATTCAACCTTTATTTATTGACATTTTAAAGGTTTTGATACTCTATGGTATTTTATGAGCTTTTGGTGTATTTTATCATTTAGTCAGGTTAAGAGGTCAAGCCAGAATCTATTTATTTTAAGGCTGATGCCGATTATAAAGTTACAGTACAATGCTGATGTATTTTTTTCATCATACAAAAGTTGAACTTTGACACTTGAAATCTTTCTCTCATAAAACACCTAAATGGTGAAACTTGGTGAGCCTTAGGCCCTGTCGACACGTAGCCGGGGATCTGCCAAAACGTAGATATTTTTCTACGTTTTGGCCTGTCATCCACACGAAAACGGAGGTTTTTCACACGAAAACGGATCTTTTTAAAAACTCCGGCCAAAGTGAAGATCTGCGTTTTCTCCGTTTTGGGTGTCTGCGTGTGTACAGACAAAACCGGAGTTTTAAGGTCCGCAACGTCACTTTCCGCGACAAAAAAATGCTGACATCACGTGTGCGACCTGTGTTTACACTAGCCGACAGCATGGATGCCCTCAGAGCTGCGCATGCTTTATCAATTGTCCAAGCGCTTTCTGCTTGTTTGTTTTTGCAAGCGGAATTACTGCTCCTTGCGGAAGACCACAGACGAAGGACGAGGTTAAGAACGGGCGAAGTACTGCCACCTACAGGTCTGGCATGTCCTTAACAACGTATTTATCCGGGTACGTGTGGACAGAGATTTTTTCTTTAAACGAGGTGGTGTGGATGCAAGTTTTTGGAGGGGCGAATATTCGTTAAAAAAAAAAAAAACCCGGCTACGTGTGGACTAGGCCTTAAAGGGATACTGAGGAGTTTAGCTTGCTTTTAGCACCCCCTAGTGTCCATTATTAATTATCTGTGGTCAAAGCAAAAGTGAAACCTCGCTGTGCATTCATCTTTTTAACACTTTAATCTAACTGCTGAAATGTCTCCCCAGCCTTTATTAGTGCCTACAGGAGCAGGTCATCAATACATCAAACAAATCAGTTGTGTTAATGATCTAAAACATGCAGGAAACATGCTGGAAGCACAGCTCCTTCCATCAACAGAGACTGGACCGGCAACTCTGGAGTGCAAGTCTGGTGTTCTGGCCACAGGGGTCAGTGGGGTCTCTGAGTGGCATTGCCACGCCGCATTACTGCAGTTATTGAGGCAAAAGGAGCCCCGACTAAGTATTGAGTGCTATACATGCACATTCTTTTCATGTTCATTCTTTTCAGTTGGCCAACATTAGAGAAACAAACATTTTTTCATTGGCCTTTAGAATATTCTAATTTTCTGAGATACCAGATTTGATGTTTTCATTGGTTGTCACCTATAAATATCAAAATTAAACGTAATAAACATCGGAAATACATTGGTCTGTGTGCATTGCATGAATATAATGTACAAGTTTCACGTTTTGAATGGAATTACTGAAATATTTTCAACCTTTTGATGATATTCTAATTTACTGGCCAGCACCTGTATGACAGCATGAAAGCTTTGACAAATGCATGTTATCATATTTACCGTCTTCCTTGCATCTCTGCCAAGGGAACAAATATCTGACAGACAGCTCAAAGCACCTGATTCCACTGCAGTCTCACTAAAAGCCCGTTTATTAGAACAGGAAGTCACTCTATCCTGGAACAGATTCCCTCACTGGATCAGAGAGGACAAAAGTTGTCATAAGGGTTGGATTCTGCTTCCTGAATGGAGGACGGTGTGAATCTGTGCAACTAAAAATGAAGAAAAGCCCATTTCAAGTTCATTATCTAACTCGGACCGAAGTTCAACTAACTGATGCAATTATAAAATAGATTTTGCACAGGTTTCAAAACTCTAAAAACTTGAGTCTTGACCTGGAAAAGTAACTCGAACGACTGAAGTACTGGAGCCAACCAAACAGGAAAAGCAGAGATTACCTCCTCTTGGATTGATCGTGACTTTAAACACAGAGAGAAAACTCAAAGATTCCTATAAATATGACCAGTCTTGATTTGATTTATTAATTCACACGGGACAAACCCATAAAGTCGGAGGCCTTTGTGCAGATCTCCATTTGCCTAATAGCCGTAATGAAAATGCTCCACTCATGGCAGCGAGTCTGCAAGAGAGCATAGACAAACAATGGAATCAAAGTGTAAGGGAAAGGATGAAGGCTTTAGATGTTTATTATAACAGGATCCACTTTTACTTTCATTTTTTTTGTTTATTTTATTAACCTTCGATCCATTTTCATCCACGTAACTGGTCCAGGTCACAGGGGTAGCAGCCCCACCAGAGGGGCCTAGCCCATCCTCTCACTATCAGCTGTCATTGGTGGGATGTTGTTGGTAAAATCCGTCAGGATTGTCCTGGATTGACCCGGGAGCTTCCTGCCAGCTGCTCACACCTGAAACACCTGCAGAGAGGCCTCCTGGAGGCATCCTACCAAATTTACGATTCACCTCAGCTGTATCATCCTGATAGGAAAGAGCAGCATACTCTGAACTTACGCCAGCCACCCCATGGAAAAAAGTCATTTCAGCTGTTTGTATTCATGATTTAGTTCTTTCATTCATTACCAAACGCTTATGACTATACATGACGAGCTTAGCTATCTTCTAGTTGTCTCTTCACCACATCAGACTGGTTTAGCATCCACAACCCTGCAACCCCTACCTCACTCTAGAACAAAACCCCGTGAGGTAGGATCTCTTCCAAACCTAGAGTGGTTTCTTTAAGTTTATTTTGAGATATTCTTATAAGGGTTAGGGTTAGAAGAAGTTCCCTGAAGTTAGGATTGGAGAATTCACTTACACAGCTAGTTTCAAGCCCCAAAGGGTTAAAGGATACAGTGAGTTTGAGCTCCATAAGTGGATCAAGGAAATCAACTTCAGCTTTGTTTTAAAAGCTCACATGTTGCCTTGTAGTGCCACCGAGCCACTTGAGGATTCCTGAATGACTGCTTTGCTGTTCGACCCCCAAAACAGGAGAGGTAATTATTCTTCCTCTGCCTCTGGAGACACTGAGTTGGTCTGATGAAGCCGCATTTATGCAAACTGAAAATGGAGGACAGAAAAGAAGAGAATTAGGGGTTATCAGTTAGTTTGGGACTAAAATGATGGTTTAGACACTGATTTGTCTCTGGTGGAATCATTAAAAATAAACCCTCATCCTTTGTGACGTGACGGGAACTCCTTCTTTGTCTTCCATCACTGTACACAACGGCAGCGTGTCTATGGTGTGCACAGGCAGGTTCTTTTACTACCATGACATAAAAACTGAAAGAGTTAGCTGACTTTCAAAGAGCCACTTAAAGTAAACCTCTTGATTCAGACACAAAGCTCAGCCTCTGCAAGTCTTTCGCACTCTGCAACCAAACTAGACACTGGTGTGTCACGCTGCAAGCAGGAGGGTTGGACCCAAGATGCAGAACACCCAGAACGACTCGAGGCAGGAGAGCTTTAATAAAATAAGTTCCTTTTATTAAAGGAGGATGAGCAAAAATCTAAAGACACAAAAAGCCAAGCCTGATCCCAAAAAAAAAAAAAAAAACCACAGAAAACACTAAAACAAAAGCTCACTCATGAGCAAGAACCTAGAGAATCTCGAGAGGGACAAAACAACGCTCTTCCCGACCGGAAGCGGACGATCACCAGAGGACTTTTTGTTTGGTGATGATGAGAAATCTCACCCAAGTAATAAACTATTATTGATGCATAAAAGCTCAGAAGGGTGATGCGTTTAACTGATGCAAAGAGTGTTTCTTTAAATGTCTCCACGCAGTGAACTAATCGGTTGCAACAGCTACAGTTATTTTTAGTAATGTCTTTTTGACAATCTGCATATTCTCCATCAGAGCAGATGGCGTTTCTACATTCAGTCTGCTCATTCTCTCCTGAATAATTCCTGCTCTGAAAAGAAATCCAGTATCCAGTTTCTTTGTTCAACAATCATCTTTCAGATAAAGTCTGACAACTCTTTGAAACTTGGCTGAAAGCGTGGATTTGTTTTGATTTGATGTGGTTTACTGGGCCTGAAAGCTCGGGAAGCCTCTCATGGGGGGAGATAAGAAAGTGAAGAACACAGATTAAATGGGCTCAGGGTTCAGCCGGAGGGTACGGCTGTGCTCGTTGGTCACTGTCATGAATCAAGTCCGCTTTCTCCTCGCTGCTTTTTGTTAAATGCGACTCGTCTCTCTTCGGCACAGAGAATGACTCAGAAACGGCAAAAGTGATGAATGTGATGCTCTTATATGGACTTGTATTACTGGATGTGTTAAAGAGGCAACACATCTAAATACAAACGTGTGTGAAAGAACAGATGAGCTGGAGAAATTGTGAAAAAGTCCAGCATCGTGTATAAAGAAAGTTGTCTTTTGGCAGCTTTTGATGAAGATCCATTTAAAATGTATTCGTTAACAAAAAAATTAATTTTCATGGTTGTACAAGGAACAAATACTCTGCATGAGTGACTCTAGTACCTAGAACCTCCTAAAGGAATCCAACATCGTCGTGTGGAGCCCCATCTGGAAAACTGACTTCCGCAAACCCTCAAGAACTCTGTAGCATTTGATAGCTGTCACACACACTGATATGTGTCACATTTGTTCTCCGCATTTGACCCATCCCCTGGGGGAGCGGTGGCCTGCAGACACGACCACGCTTGGGAACAATTTGGTGGTTTAAGGCCGCAATCTAACCCTTTAACGCTGAGTGTGAAGCGGTGTAAAGTCTTTGGTATGACCCGATCATGAATTTGAACCCACATTATCCCACTCAGGGCAGACACTCGTAACACTAAACCACGTAGCTAGTCCAAAAAATACCTTTTTGTGCTGATTAACGACCTTGATGTAACTTCAAAGACCAATAAAAAGCCGAGTGGCCTTTGTCTGGTCTTGGCGACATCTTCAGGTGAGTATGGGGTAAGAAGTGAGCCTATCAATCACTCATGACAAAGTTTGATTGGTGGACAATATTTTAAACATGCACATAATCATCAAGTTCCTGGACATTTTTTTCATAATTCTCTGCACTCCTTCACCAAAACATGCTCTCCTGTGCTTATTTGATCGTTTCCACCTATGCTCACCATGGCATGAGCTCCCACTAGCCACAGATCTACTGCCGTATAATCTACAAGCCTTTTCTGGTCAAATCCAGTCAAGACAAACAAGTCAAGTCAAGCAAGACAAGTCTAGTCTGCTGAGCAGAGTCAAGCCACACCAAAGCAATACATCCTGTTTTCCTGCTCCAAAAATTAATCTTTATTTCTTGCTTCCTTTGATTTACTTTTGCACTTTTATTATGGTGATGCCATGTTATCAAGGGCGATTATCCATGCCTTCAAGGCTATATGGTGCCTTTGTGTGGGCATGCCAGGTCTGGTCTTGAGGTATAATATGATTGAGGCAAAACATTTGAGCCAAAGAAATGTTGCAATTACCGACTGCAATACGCATTCGTTGCTAGGAGACAAAAACACACCCAGGAAGTTGCTACTTATCGTGCTGCTACCTTAAAGCTGCATATATTTATTGATTTTTCCATCAGATAAGGAGGAGGAGAAATAAAAAAGCAAACCATCATTTATGTTTATTATAACCTCTGAAAGGGTTTATTTGTGACTTAAGCCCAAATTTAAGGCTGGAAGAATTTTCTTATTCAGGAACATTTTCTGTTTGGAGATTTATAAAGTTCACTGGAATGTGCGGTTAGTGAGATTAGGCTCTTGAAACACACACACACACACACACACACACACACACACACACACACACGCACGCACGCACGCACGCACGCACACACACACACACACACACACACACACGCACACACACACACACACACACACACACACATAAGGAAAACAGTTCGTCACAAAGCAACATCCACAACAAAAGGATGTGAATAACGGTCCTCTGCTTTCTGTGTGTTTGTAAACATGTTGAGTCTGACCAATCAGAGTGACATCAAATTCATTAAGCTTCCTTCCTTTCAGGCTGAGCAGCCGTTCCTCTGCATCCCGCTGTGTTATTAGAAGCAGCGAAGAGACAAAAAGTGGAGATTGTAAAACACCACGGGTCCAATTGTCAACAAAAAAAAAAAGATCTTAGTAGAAAACGTAGATTTATGTATTTTTGCTACTATTCTACTGCTGGAAAACACTTTCTCACAGATTTCTAAGAGGTATATCTATAAGTCATGAATAACGTGTGGTTTTTTCTTTTTGCGCTCTTTTTTTTTTGGGTGCATGAAGCCAGAGAGGCAGCAGTGAATGGGAGGTCTACCTCCAGTCTGATGCTCCATTAGCAGTCAGTGTGTAATAGCCTGGTTGAACATGTGTTAGGTGCAGATAACAGAGAGACGGCTGAGAATGTGACAGAGGGAGACAGCCCTAACAGACTGGCCCTGATGTTCCGGCGCCAGAGACACGTCCGCCTGGTTTTCCACCTCAGCACTGCAGGGTCGTACCCCTTCAAATACCTGCAGGAATCACAAAACCAGAGGGGGAGAGAAGAACTTTACAGGGTGGATAGGATCTGAACAGACAGCAATTATCAGCCCAAACTCTGACTAATCAATTTAACAGTGTTGGTCTTCACCTCATTCAACCCACGGTGGGTTCTGAGAATTCTGAATTATGCAGGCGGCTCTAAAGCGCTGCTTCTGCTTTATTCACACTGGATCTTATTTATATATGATGTCTGTGGTGCCACTGCTTCTGACAACATGCCCACACGGATGGGCTTAAGAATATTTCAGATCAAATATTCATGGAGTGGGTAATAAATCAGGCAAAAGAAAGCTAAGAAGAAGAAATATAACATAATTATCATTTTGTTTGTGTTTCTTTTAATCACTGATTCTACTTGGATGTAATGGACCACCCACTCTATTGTAAAAGCTAATAACTAAAGGGATGAGCCCTCATGAGTCAGTCAGTGCAGAAGCATTTGTGCATGAAATAACAAGCATGAACAGGCATGTCCAAAGTGCGGCACAAGGGCCATTAGTGACTCTCAGTGTGATTTTGCATGGCCTGATTTTCATTTCTACAAAAACACCACTTTGTTTCTCTAGCGGGCTGTTCATGTAGTTCAACACGTATTAACATATTTACTGATATGGGATCCAGTTTTGATCTGTAGAAAAAGAAAAACTGATTCATTTTTGCATTTTTTAAATTATGAAATTAAATAATAAACTTGACGATTTGGGCTTTTCCTTGATTAAAGAGAAAAAGACTTCTAACTCAAGATGCAGCCTTATCTTTTAAAGCCTAAACTTTAAAGTAAACTTTGTTTTTTACCAAATCCAGAATGCCAATACGAATGATGGAATAATGGACAAGTCTGGTTGCAGCGTTTTAGACCAGGGTTCTGATGGGCCTGCTCCACTAGTCGTTTCATTGTTCATTTATTCATTTATAAAATACTTTACTAAGACCAGTCGAGGTGGCCCAAAGTGATGAACACAATAAAAGCAGTGATGAAACACTAAAAGATAAAAAATAAGAATGATGAATAGAAACTCACAATAAATAAAAATTAATGAATACAAAACTCTGTTACAATGGCAACCGATCAACAAAACACACGTCGGCCCAAGATGTCAAGCCAAAACCAAACAATCAAAAGAAACGTAGGTTTTTGTTAGATACTGGGCAAATTTAGCTTTAAAACTCCAGAGTGACAGGGCCGGCTCTGGGTAATTTGGTGCTCAAGGCGAGAGTGCCCATTTTGCTGCCAAACTTCAGTGAGAAACAGAAAATCCAGGTGCCCATTTTTTTAATCTGTTCTATGAAAACATGAATAAAATGATCAAAAATAGGTGGAAGTGAGCGCATCCACGAGGAATATTTGAAAAAACGTGTGTCACACTCTCAGGTGCTCTTCAGCATCAAATAAATTGTAGAACATGAGGAAGAAGAACCGGTGATCTGAGGCACTCTGAGGATTTCATTTATTAAACAAGTAAAAGCCGACGCGTTTCGGTACGACCTTCTTCAGGGCATACACCTTTATACCTTGAAGATGACTCACTAATGCCAAAAAAACTAATGTCCATCCTTTTTTACAAATTTACAGCCTATTAACATCTTAACGAGACAATTTCAGATGTGTATGTTCAGATTATTTAATATTCTCAATGCTAAATCAATGCTGCACTGACTGTGCCAAAAGCAAGTGTCTGGCGTGGATTTAAATAAATTAATTTTGCATATCGATATATGTGATAAGCCGTTTAATTTCAAAAAGTCTGTTTCTACTGCTGATTACAAATAGCCTAACAAGTAACTTACTCACCTGGTTCTAGATGCTGAGATTGTAGCTCAGTAAATGTGCTGCTGCTGCGTGATGCCTGGATAGAAGACGCTGCAGCGTAAACAAGAAAGAGAATAAGATGATAAATAAGATGTCATGCTGTGTTTAGGCAGTGCGATAGGCAGTTCTCACTCCCCGCCAGGCCCGGCGGCAGCGGGGGAGTCCCCGCCACGGCCACGGCGGTGCTGCCCGCCTGATGTGTCGGACAAAGTTGAAATTTTGCTACACCCACACCTAACGTTCTTCTGATATGCAAATATTATATTCATATTGTATGCGTACTTAAAACTTGAAACAAAGTTCATAAAAAGGCTGCAATCATACTCCAAAACCCAGTAAAAAATCTTACATTCTTCATCATCACAGTGAGGCTGAACAGGTGTAAAGACAGTCCGCCCCCGTGGTGTCAACAGGTGCCTGTGTGGCTGCAGATATTGTCTCACTGCATCTGGACACGACGATTCAAAAGTAAAATTAATGGGTTAAAGTTACAGATACTGTATTGTGTGTGTAAACAGCTAGCGAGGGTCCGTCCGTGGACCATGCGTGGCAGGAGAGGCAGTTAGCTACAATGGTAACGCAAAAAGTTCCTTTGCCAAATTTATAAAGTCTACATACCTCTGCTTTGGGCCCGTTTTTTTTTTCTTCCTCCTTCCTTCGCTTTCGGAATGCTGATCCCGATGGCTTAGGTGTTCTTTTCATCGTAAAAGATATCAAAAGTTTAAATGCAACAACAGGATGTCCTTCTACAGCGCTACCCACGCACGTGATCTACGGCACCCTTAACGGTCAAATGCTTCAGAGCGGTGGCCCAAGCGGGAGCTCGTCTTGCAGCCGGATCATTAGAATTTAAATATTGATGTTTTAATTTCATGTCATTTCAAATCTAGAATTGAACCTGAGTTACATGGTAATGACTGTTTAACCTGTTTAACCCTACCTCCCCCCAATTTGAGGGCTCTACAGTTTCATGTCCCAAACTTCTACAACTGTCCACATTCTCCAAACACAACTAAAACCACAATCAAACAGCCCAGATGGGAAACAAGGCCATTTTAAATTGTAATAAATTAAAATACAATGATATTTGAACTTTATTTTAGAAGAGCATCTGACCTTCACTGGTGCCTGCTGGAAAGAAAAACCTTGAACAAATTTAGTTGAGGACCCCTGGAATAAATAAAACAATTGACTAAATTTCCTAAATGGAATTTGGACTCACAACCTCCATCCTGTCAGCACTTTCACACTGTCACGGTTTGAGGTGTGTTCCTGCTGTCACTCCCTGTCTCTGAGTTTTCCCTCTGCAGGTGGGCGTGTCTGGAGGTTGACCAAGCTGCAGCAGATCTGCTCATCAGCCGGCCAGGTGTGTTTAAGCCGCTGAGCGACGTCTACACTTCGCTGGATGATTACTCTACCTGGGTACCTTCTACACCACCTCTTCATATTATATTCGAGCTCTTTGGACCTTTTGAGATTTTAGATGTGTTTTGGATTTTGCATTTACCCTTCCTGCTCTCGTTCACCAGACAAACCTCCACCTTCATCTCCGACTGGCTGTACTCTGGAACTCCAACCTGCTTGTCTCTCAGCTTCTCCCTGGCCAGAACCACCTCCAGCTGCCCACCTAAGCTCCCTGGATCTCCACAAACTCAGCTCCCTCCACGTCTCACCTTCTGGATCTCAGTCCCAGGAAAGCCCTTTCAGCTCAGACCGGACCACTCCTCCCTTGAGCTATTTCCCTCCTCTCCAGACTGTAATTCCTCCGCACAATTCAGATTCCTTGTTCCCTCCTCGAGTTGGATCTAACTCCCATCTGTCCTCAGATTTCCTGCAACCCACTCCCTTGTGAAAGAACTCAGCTATGTTTATGCTGCTTCCTTGGTTTCCCTTTTAATAAATTCTTATTTAAACACGTTACCCCCGTCTCTAAGCTGATTCTGTATGTCGTGGGTTAGATTTCTACACCACAACATGACACACACAGGGCAGCTCTTCCAAAATAAAGTTCAAGTATTATCTTAATGTATCAAAAGCCAAAAATTGCTTTGTTTACAGTCTAAACTGTTTTGATTGTAGCTGTGCTCGGGGAATGTAAACAATCACTGACAATTGGGACATGAAACTCCAAAGGCCCCCAATTGGGAGGTGCCAGGCAGTGGCGGTTTTACCATTAGGCATAGGTCGGTGGCAGCCTGGGGTCCCTTTATGTTGGGGGCTCCCTACCCCTGACTGCTGGCACCCCTCTCTTAATGCCACAATGGACTATTCCTTTAAGACGTTGATGCACAAACAGTAAGTGATTAGTAGTCATTCCACTCCAGTCCAGTTGGTGGCAGTAATGCGCCAGATTGTTGTTAACGAGGTGCCATAAGACCACAAATAAGAGAAAGCAGAAAAAGAAGAGAGGCGGGAGCGTTCGTAGCAAACTCGAAGCAGTAGTCAAAACATTAAGCATGAAATGGAGTTATCCTAGTGGCTTCAATAAAGGAAAGAAGCAGCTTGCTTCAAAAAAAGCTTTTATCTTCACTTCTAAGAGTGACATTGTTTTTCAATGTAAACATCAAAAGGAAGCAGAAAAAGAAAGACAAAGGAAAACTGTTTCAAGGGAGGAAAAATGGAAAATAGAAGACAAAAAGAAAGGCAAAAGCACAGGAGCACTGACAGGAAGAAGAAAGCAGAGCAAATATTAAAGCCACTCAAAGGGAGAGAAAGACAGGAAAAAAGAGGAGGACTAATAAAAAGTGAAAATAACTCATGTCAGAAGAGGGTAGAGATTTGCAAATCCAGTTGAAGATAAGACTGTCGAAAATTTAGTGTAAGGGGGGCCCATGTCTGTGTTCACCTTGGGCCCCCAAATTGCTAAATCCGCCACTGGTGCCAGGGCCCAAACATAAAAGGCCTTGGGCCTAAAACTCGGAAACAATAATATTCTTTAACTTACTATATAATTACCAGGTAAGTACTTAGTAATTAGGGCACTGTAAAATGAAGTGTTACCAAATAACGTTATAAACACGCTTTATAGACCAAAGGATTATTATGTGTTTTTTTAAGCCATAAATACCCTTTTTAACCAGAGTCTAGGCAACCTGAGCTGAAGAAAAGGCATAATGGGAACTTCCAATCACATTCCTGCAAGGATAAAAGCCTGCATTTTCCTACATTCCAGTTCAGACAGTACAGGCCATTGTCTTTAAAACAACATTTCACTGTTTTAGTGTCTTCGGAGGTTAACTGTAAAAATAAATAAGTTGTAAACGAACGTCCAATGATTTTTTTCTGAAAGATCCTCTGCTAACAAACCAACCTCTGTGAGGTTTTAAGCTTTTTAAAAACTAGAGCCAGCAGGAATCTGCTTCCATATTAATTGCAAAACCTTAACTGTTTCTTGTATGATGTTCAAAACTACCATTATATCAGTGATCATGCTAATACTGTATTTACACTGAAATAAGGACACAGTTACCAGCTGACTACAGAGGTGTTGCTCAGACATGCACCTGCGATTACATTAATAACAGGTCTTTAAGTTGCTGATTGTCTCTGGTGATTTTCTCACTGAACTCTACGGGAAGATCAGCCTGAAAATCACACTCATTATTTGCAAATTATCCATTTAAAGCAGCTTAATTGTGATTGTTTTTTTCCTGCCAGAGTAACCAGCAGCAGCGGCTCTAAGCTCCAGGATGAGAACGTCCTGCTGTTTAATAGAACTATTTATATTTTTACTTTTCATAATAGCTTTTCTTGTGTTCCCAGCAGGAAATCAAGTCAAGCTTTGAGTTTGATGGCTGTTTTTTTCCCATTAAACAAATTAGTTTTTGTGTTTTCTTTCTTATAGAAAAAGCATTTATTCTATTCAAATATAGTAAACTTAGTTGAAGTCATACTAAATCAAGACGCTTCTTCTCTGATTGATGCTTAAAAAAATGTTTTTTTTTAATCTTTTTAATCCCAAATTAGTTTTCATACCATCCTTTACTCTGGATTGAAATGCTTTCCTACGACCTTTTAGTGCGGCAGGATGGTCACAAATGTGGAAAATCACCTTCAGTGTTTTGTTTGAATCTGTTCAGGAGAAGTCCAGCATTGTTTCAACAAGCTGTAAGGCTACCAACACTTTGGACTGCATCCACCTATTGCACAGCATCCCTGACCAGAGCTCTGCTGGACCATGTCTGGATGGAAGAGCTATAGGACAAAATGTCACACCATGCTGATGCCATGATGGCACCGTAGCAGGACACAAGGGTACTGTTGCTAATTTGCTTCCCGAAGCCATGATGGATGCATGCAGACTCCAGAGGGAAACATAGACCAGCATCAGCTCTGTACCCCTGCTACCATGATGTTGCACTGTTCATCCATTTTCAACATCTGATCTAAAGTCGAGTCACAGAAGTTACAGGTACCATCCCTCTCCCCCTTTTCAGAGATCCTCAAGCATTTGCAGACAAGAGTGACTTCTAGGTCCTCCCTGAGATGCCGATTCTTATTGATGAGTAGGAGCAGCTTGATTCAGAGCTTCTCACTTCATCTTTATAGGCTCAGGCTATCATCCTGTTTTTGGCCACTTGTATCCTGGATCATGGTCATAGGTAAGGGTCAGGACATAAATGGACCAGGAAACTGAGAGAAAGTCCTGGGGCCTCATTTATCAAGCTTGCTTACGCACAAAACGGGGTCGGAAAACTGCGTAAGCAGCTTTCCACGTAAACTTTGGGATTTATGAGAGAAAACTTAGCAGAAAAATGTGTGCAACTTCAAGTTGACTAAGGACTTTGCTTATGCACATTGTGGACATGGAGAGCACCTGCAGTGCTGCAGCTGAGAAGGATACAATTATGAAATCCTGCAGCATTATCACTTGTACTGCTTCGTTTTCACACAGAACAAGACCCCCACACGCACACACACACATGCGCACACACACAGATGCGCGCACATAAAAACACACACACACACACAGCCTGAAGCACAGAATACGGAATGCAGAATATCAGCAGGGGGACAGATTGAGACAGAATGTCATGCGTCTGTGACAGTGTGTGTCCTGTTACTGTGACCAGATTGATCATGCACCCTGGCTACTTGGACAAGGGAGATCTCTGTTTGGGTGACTGGTTTATTTATTTATTTTTTTTGATAATGAGGACAAACAGCCATTTTTACCGAAGTTTTGCTCAAAAACATCAGTTCAGTCCCTGTGATCCACTCGCTGTTTACCTCCTCTCCCTCCTCTCCTGTGGGTTGGATCCCGCACCTTCACGCACCGGTGTGACGTCATCAGAAATCTGCTCAGTTCGGTAACCAGACTCGGTTCTGTGTTTGAAATGTGTTTCCCTACGCTCCACACGGAAGCGGCAAATAACGTTTAGCGCTCATAACAAGCGGATTCTCAGCGCTTTGCTCATAAAACAGAAGACCTGCAGGCCTCTGTGAGTTAAAACATCCTGATACTCCATGCTGTAGTTCTTTTTTTAAACACAGAGCAGTTTTGTTTACCTGTTTTCCCCCTATGTTTCGTTTGCGGCTGCAAACTTCCTCAGGCTGACGCTGTAACATAGCGGGAAAACAGGTAAACAAAACTGCTCTGTGTTTTAAAAAGGAACTACAGCATGGAATTAGATACGACACAGCAAGAACACACCTAAGACATCCTGATACTGTTCAGGTGTAAACATTGTGCTCCATCCCTGTGTTTGGACTCAGAAGATACTCCTTGATGCCACAGATATATGATGATTTAGCTTGTTTCTTTATTTTACTCCAGAATAAGAGATTAAATTATTACAAAAGCAGTTCAGTGTAGTTAAATTAGTCATTCAAAAGATTCTAACGTGTGTGTGTGTGTGTGTGTGTGTGTGTGTGTGTGTGTGTGTGTGTGTGTGTGTGTGTGTATGTGTGTGTGTGTGTGTGTGTGTGTGTGTGTGTGTGTGTGTGTGTGTGTGTGTGTGTGTGTGTTTTACACATATAGGACTGCATGAGACAGCATGGTTTCATCAAATCCATGCATCTTATTTCTTGGCTGAAGTAATGGCTCAGGAAAATAACATATATTTCATGAATAATGACGTCTCTGCAGTGTTTATGATAATGTTTTATCTTATATTGGACCTATCTTTGGTCTGGGAAGTGTAACATATAATGGTACAAGCCTTTTAAAACATGTTAAAGTTTTACAAGAGGAGATAAATGCATGAAATTAAAGTTCATGTTTGGAGACCAACCTTCACAGTTTGGAGGCTCACGCTGGTGAGGAGACACCATTAGTTCTAGTAACACCTGGGCTCCCAAGGCCTGTTCTGACAGGATGTACGTTACGGGACCCTTAGGGATTCCAGTTGGATGATTGGAGGATTATTTAGGAGGATTGGGATGAACAAACTGATTTCAGTGGTGAAGGGTTAAAGGTATTGGCTCGGCATTAAAATTGTAGAAATGCAAAATAACTACACTTTATTATCTATATAAACATGTACTGGGTCCAGTTTTTTATTTTGTTAAGGACTTTTGTCATAAATCATTACAGAAAATCCAAATCCTCTCCTCCAGACAGTGAAGAACTATTTCGCATACGTCAGTGGTTCCCAAACTTATTTAGCCGCGCACCCCCTTCTATGTCCCGACCATGTCGACCCCCCCCCCCCACACACACACACACACACATCGGGGCATGGCTATATATATATATATATATATATATATATATATATATATATATATATATATATATATATATATATATATATATATATATATCAGATGTCAAGCTAAACAGACAGGGTTAAAAAAAATTCCCCATCACTTTCACTTTTTAAATAGTAATTAATAAACATTCAATACCATTACAATTTCCTTTGATTTCATTTTAAATAAATATTTAGAGTGCCCAGGTAGCACATAAATAATGCAATTTAATGGTTTTCTTAAAGTAGGAACGTTTAACCTGTGCGGCCAGAGCGCTCTCCTTCCTTCTGCTCTGCATAAACCTGAGCTGATCACCTACGTGTGCGTAATCAAATGTCAATAGGGGACAAGATATAGCCATGATGTTCACTTTTACCTCAGACCGACTTATTGCTGTTTTATAGTGTGGCTGAATCTGCGATCCGCTGCCACGCTGACTGGAATAACAAATGCTGCAGTAACATGAGTTGTGGTCAGGTTCATGAGGAGTCACTGGCTGGAGCGGACCCGACTCATCCCAGAAGCTAATATCTTAATTTGACCTTGAATGAAAAATAACCTCTTAAAAGTTTTTATCACGGTGGAGACAGCGTTCATTTCTGCCTTCAGTCTGACGGCGCGCCGGAGTTAAAGCAGCGTGTGTGCTTATTGAATCTGTGTGTGTGTGTGCGCGCGCGCACGCGCTCGCGGCACAGCCGCTCAAGTCACCGCGTCTCGCGCTATTTAAACCAATGTTGTAAAATGACTTCTGCCCAGCCCAGATGTGCTCACTTGTGCACCCGTGAGCCGTGGTTCAGCCGGAACGCGTCTGACCTCTGACAGACGCACTCTGAACTTCAGATCTTCAGTGTGCTGTCAATAGCCTGAATGGGAATCATTTCTTGTTATTTTGTTACATCCACAATGTTCTGTGTGTGAGGTTTACAATGTCAGAACACCTGCATGAGACAGGGTGTTAATTACAATCTGCCAGAATGACTCGCCACCTTCAGATTCCTCCAACACCGTTAAAAATGATCAAATACGGAACATATCGGCATGCGCAGGCCAGAGTGCCTACTGATGCTAGTATTGTGAATCACTGTTATTTGTTTACTTTCATGCTCCTAATTATTACATAAAATTGCATTTACAGCTGCAGCAAAAGGTCTGAGCCATGTGTCCGTGTCCTACATGCATTTTTAAATAACAGGTCTGATCTAAAATAATAACATACATCTATAAATCCATCTAGAACCGCACCGCTACTTCTGGACTAGACAAGTCCCGTTAGCATGACTGCAGCAAAACTGTTAACCGTGTTGGCTCCGTTAAGGAAAGAACAAGTCCTTTGGGAAAGCTACGACACTCACACACACACACACACACACACACACACACACACACACACACACACACACACACACACACACACACACACACACACACACACACTGATATAATCTAAAGGATGATCTCTAAATTTCAACATTAGATCCTCCGTGGCATCCTGGATTAGTGCAAACAACGAATTGAGCTAAGGAGTTACTCCAGCATCAGGAAGATTTATTCTGGTAAATTGTCGGTTAAATATTTTCCAGAGTTATATCAATAAATACACACAGCAGTAAAACTGTAGATTACTGAACTAAATTGGGACACATGATGGAGCTAAGACCAGTTGAGAACTTGTCAGCTTAGAGTCCCAGTGGAGCACAGAAATGAATATTTAAGAAAAGTAAACAAACTGTACCGATTTTGGTTCCGAAGATGAACAGAATCCTCCTCTATGTCCAAATTGGGTCGTAGGTCTTCTGAGTCAAACGGTCTAAAACATGTCTGCACCTCTGGTAGTGATATCCAGCTGGCGGGGTCGGAGTTCGGTTGAACTTCTCCGGTAATCTAACATCCGTTCTCGTCGCCGTATCCCAGAGAAAAAACAAATCTGACCGACTAGCAGAGGCTTCAGAAGCTACATCTGATTGATGACACATTGTTCTCTGCTATAACGCTAACGCAGAAACAGCGGAGCCAGGCGTTGTTTACTACAGCTGTTTCAGCAGAGCTCCATGTGAAACGTCACCAGCTGCCCAGGGCTTAGACCGGAAGTTAGTTTCTGTTTTTCCTGCGCCAGTCACAAACATCAGATTTTCTTACAATACCAGACGTCAAAATCCAAAAACCTTTTTCATCTGAGGTTTTAATACACATTTACACATGCTGTTCAATCGAATTTTGCCTCTGGCCGATATCTTTAAATGAGTGAGTGAACCCACTACCAAGGATGAACTCCGCTAACTTTAAAAATCAGCTGCTCTAAATAAGCATGAAGGTCAGAGAGGAGCTCTAGGATGGGCATGGATAAAGGAACTGTAATGTAGAGGTAAAGTAGGGCAGGGCCAACGTTAGCAGCTGTCATACGGTCCATTTGAGATGTTTGACTTTCATTTAGCTTGTTATGTGACAGGTTAGAGCACAGTCTCATGTTAGAGTTTTGTCATGAGAACATTGAGATACCTCACATGCTGATGGCATCTAAAAATTAACATCCTTCTTCAAAATAAAGAATAATTTTAATCACAGTTGAAACGTACAATCCTAGAAAAACCTCGTCCATTCAATGTGCACGTCCTGTTCTCACTGATTGGATAGAAATCTTCCATCAAACTGTACGTGTGTCCGTGTGTGTGTGCGTCCACACACGAGCGTGTTGTGAACTGGTGTTGTGGTTTTGCACTGATGTAGCCATCTTTACGCTGATAAAAATGTAACTAAGTAATTTTTACTTTGAGTACATTTTATTTACGATACTTTTTACTTTTACTTGAGTAATGTCAGACTCGAAGACTGGGTTCGGGAGTAAGAGCTTTTATTAGAGACTGCTGGCTGCAAGCGGTGCTGAAAAGGCTGACGGAAGGATGAGGTCTGAGTTAGAAAGGTGGAGGTTTAACTGTCTTAGTTTCTGAATACTCTGATCATAGAACACGGTGGAACGATGACTGAGTGAAGAGCCGGTGTGGCGTCTTCCATATATAGACATGGATGACGCAGGTGCAGCGTGGAGGGAATCCCCGCGAGGGGCATGCTGGGTAATGGTCCGAGACAGAAGCCGGTCAGCTGGGAGAGCCCGGCCTGAGGGCTTGGACTCTGACAGGACCCCCCGGTCCAGGGACGGCTCCAGAAGTCCCCGGGCCACCTCGGTGGGCCCAGAAGTCCGAGATGAGGGCAGGGTCCAAGATGGAGCGGGCCGGCTCCCAGGAGCGTTCCTCTGGGCCGTAGTCCGCCCAATCCACAAGGTACTGCCAACCCCGACCCCGGCGGCGAGCGTCCAGAATGCGCCGGACGGTGTAGATGGGCTCACCGTCAAGGAAGCGGGCCGGCGGAGGCGCCGGAGCCCGAGGCGGCAGGAGTGAGGATTCCACATAAGGTTTGAGCCGGGAGGTGTGGAAGGTGGGATGGACGCGAAGGCTTGTAGGCAGCCGCAGCCGGTACGTGTCCGGGTTGATTACCTTCTGCACGGGGTAGGGTCCGAGGAACCGGGGAGCGAGCTTCCTGGAACCGGCGCGGACCCGGAGGCCTGCCGTGGACACCCAGACCCTGTCCCCTGGAGCATAGGAGGGGCCCGGGCGGTGCCTGCGGAGGTGTTGGTGGGAGTAACGGGCGTTGGCCCGGGTGATTGAGGCCCGCGCCTTGATCCATGCATTTTTGCAGCGCCTCACCAGGGATTGAGCGGCCGGCACCGCGACTTCGGGTTCCTGGTGGGCAAAGACCGGGGGCTGATAGCCATAGCAGACCTCTAAAGGGGACATCTGAGTGGCCGAGGAGGTGTGGAGATTATGAGACAGCTCCGCCCAGAGGAGGTACTTAGGCCACTGCGAGGGCTGCGCCGAAACAAAGCAGCGGAGGTACCTGCCCAACTGTTGGTTTGCCCGCTCCGTTTGACCATTGGTCTGTGGGTGGTAGCCCGAAGACAGGCTGACAGAGGCTCCCACTAGATGGCAGAAGGCTTTCCAGAAACGGGCCGTGAACTGGGGACCACGATCCGAGACCACGTCTACCGGGAACCCGTGGAGGCGCACCACGTTCTCCAGAAACAGTTCTGCAGTGCGTCGGGCCGAGGGGAGGCCCGGGAGGGCGATGAAGTGAACAGCCTTGGAAAACCGGTCAGTGACCGTCAGGATGGTGTCGAGGTCGTTGACCGGCGGGAGACCCGTGACAAAGTCCAGCCCCACATGGGGCCAGGGGCGGCTGGGCACCGGAAGAGGTCTGAGGGTGCCAACCGGAGCCTGGGTGGATGCCTTAGAGCGGGCGCAGATGTCACAAGCGCTCGTGTATTCCTTAACATCCCTCTCCGTACGTGGCCACCAGAGAGCCCGTTTAAGGAACCTGAGAGTCCGAGAGAAGCCTGCGTGACCAGACAGGCGTGATGAGTGGGCCCAGGACAACGCTTCACTGCGACAGGCCGAGGGGACGTAGAGCCGACCGGCAGGGGTCTCTGGTGGCGCTGGGTCACCCTGGAGGGCGTTTTGGATGGCCTCCTCCAACGGCCACCCAAGGTGGGCCACAAAACGGTGCTCCGGGAGGATGGGCGCCGGCTCGGACGTGGGCGCTGAATGGGTGAACTGGCGGGAGAGGGCGTCCGCCTTCTGGTTCTTTGTCCCGGGGCGATAAGCGAGATGGAACTCGTAGGGTTCGAAGAAGAGGGCCCAGCGTGCCTGGCGAGGATTTAACTGCTTGGCGGACCGTATGTGGGTTAGGTTCTGGTGGTCAGTCCAGATGGTGAACGGCTGAGTGGTGCCCAGAAGCCACTGCCTCCATTCCTCCAACGCCCATTTTATGGCTAGTAGTTCACGATCCCCCACGCCGTACTTCTGCTGGGTGGTGGAGAACTTCCTGGAGAAGTAGGCGCAGGGATGTAGCCTGTAGTCGGGGCCGCCTTTGGACAGGATGGCACCGGCGCCGACATCCGAGGCGTCGACCTCGACCACAAAAGGGACTGCCTGGTCCGGGTGGCGCAGGATAGGAGCCGATGTGAAACGAGCGACTAGGTAGTGGAAGGCTCGAACGGTGTCTGGGGTGAGCCGGAACGGTTGACCAGGAGGGCTCGGTCGGGTGAGAGAAGTGAGAGGTGCTACAATGGTGCTAAAGTCTTTGATAAATTGACGGTAGAAGTTGCAGAAACCCAGAAAACTCTGCAGTTGCTTTAGGCTGGTAGGTAGGGGCCAGTCCTTAACTGCCTGGACTTTCTGAGGGTCCATGGTTAGACCCTGATCCGAGATCAGGTAGCCCAGGAATGAAACGGACCTCTGGTGGAAGGAGCACTTCTCGGGCTTGCAGAACAGGTTGTTGTCCAGGAGCCGGGTCAGGACCGCGCGAACATGGTGGTGGTGTTCAGCCTCTGACTTGGAGTATATCAGGATGTCGTCCAGGTAGGCAAACACCCACCGTCCCAACATGTCACGGAGGACATCATTGATGAAGCGTTGGAAAACGGCGGGGCTATTGCACAGTCCGAAGGGCATGACCTGGTACTCCCAGTGACCGGTGGGGGTGATGAACGCCGTCTTCCACTCATCTCCAGCTTTGATACGGACCAGGTTGTAGGCGCTCCGGAGGTCCAGCTTGGTGAAAATCCGCGCCTGGGAGATGGCATCCAGGGCGGACGTGAGGAGCGGCAGAGGATGGCGATCTCTGACTGTGATCTTGTTCAGTCCTCTGTAGTCAATACAGGGGCGGAGATCACCCTCCTTTTTCCTCACAAAGAAGAAGCCTGCAGCACCTGGGGACGACGAGGGTCGGATGAAACCCTGCTGGAGGGCCTGGTCGATATAGTCCTCCATAGCTCTGGACTCGGCGGGGGAGAGAGAAAAAAGGCGCCCCCGGGGTGGAATGGTTCCTGGCTGGAGCTTGATCTCCATGTCGTATGGACGGTGAGGCAGCAGTGCGGTGGCTCACTGCTTATCGAACACCGCGGCCAGATCCCGATAGGGCGGTGGCAGATTGGGTGGCGCTGAACCGGATCCACCTTCCGGGCAGTCAGGTCGAGGTGGAGGAGGAGAGAGGTGGGTCCGGCACTGGGCCCCCCATTCCAGAAGGCGAGCTTGGGACCAGGAGATACGTGGGTCGTGGAGGCGGAGCCAGGGAAACCCCAGGATTAGAGGAGAGGAGGGAGCATGGATAATCAGGAAATGGAGGGTCTCCCGGTGGCCCTGGACTGTCATCTGGAGAGACTGCGTTCGGTTTTGGACAGGGTAAGGCTGGAGGGGCCTGCCGTCCACCGTGGTCACTGGTACAACCCTCTCCAAGGGGGTAGTGGGGATCCGTAGGCGTTCAGCCAGATCCACATCCATAAAATTGTCAGCGGCCCCCGAGTCCACCAGCGCGTGCATCTGGAGCGAGGTCTCGCCATATTGGAGGGTGACGTGCAGAAGGAGCCGATTGGAAAGGGCAGGGGTTGGAGGTGACCCAGGCTGAGCGACCCCGAGACTCAGTGGGTTCCTTCGTTTCCCGAACGGAGGGGGCAGTTCATGCGTCTGTGGTCGGGGGAACCACAATAGGCGCAGAGGCCCTCGCGCCACCTTCGCTGTCTCTCCTCCGGAGGAAGGTGGCCCAGTTGCATGGACTCCTCAGTGGCAACGGGTCCGGGAGTAGGCGTGGGGGGACGAGGAAAAAGTCCAGGCGCCCTGGATGGGCGAATGAGAGGCTTGGGCCGAACCAAAACCCGCTGATCCATGCGCAACGCCAGATCCACAACTTCATCCAGGGTCTGGGGTAGCTCCTTTCCCGCCATCTCATCCCGGATGTAGGTTGCCAGTCCCTCCAAGAAGACGGCTCGGAGGGCAGAGTCATCCCACCGCAGCTTGGCGGAGATGGTGCGGAACTCCGACGCATATGCGCACACAGAGCGCTCCTTCTGGCGGAGTTTTAAGAGTCGTGTCTCTGCCCCCATTTCGCTGCTGGGTGGAACAAAAGTCTTTCTGAGAGCGGCCACGAATGCAGCGTAGTCGCTGCACTCCGGTGATTTGGAGTTGTAGAGCGCAGCAGCCCACTCTGCCGCGCGTCCGGAGAGCAGGGAGGTGAGCTGTGCTACCCGAGAGCGCGCAGTGGGGAAGCGTCCTGGGTGGCACTCGAACTGCATGTCGAGGGTAGCAAGCAGACCGTCTGGACTCCCCGTCTCTCCGTTCCACTTCTCCGGGAGACTGAAGTGTGGCTCTCCCGTTGGTGGAGTGAGGGCTTGCAACTGGAGCGCATTAACCTGCTGCTGGAGAGCCGTGACGGCAGTTGACATCTGCAGGGAGAGATCGGTCTGGGAGTTCAGCCTGGTGATAAGCTGGTCGACCAGGGCGTGGAGCTGAACGTTCTCGCTAACAACCTGCTCCAACTTCCTCTTCATCTGCTCGAACTCCGCTGGATTAATGGACTCAGTCATCCTGTCAGACTCGAAGACTGGGTTCGGGAGTAAGAGCTTTTATTAGAGACTGCTGGCTGCAAGCGGTGCTGAAAAGGCTGACGGAAGGATGAGGTCTGAGTTAGAAAGGTGGAGGTTTAACTGTCTTAGTTTCTGAATACTCTGATCATGGAACACGGTGGAACGATGACTGAGTGAAGAGCCGGTGTGGCGTCTTCCATATATAGACATGGATGACGCAGGTGCAGCGTGGAGGGAATCCCCGCGAGGGGCATGCTGGGTAATGGTCCGAGACAGAAGCCGGTCAGCTGGGAGAGCCCGGCCTGAGGGCTTGGACTCTGACAAGTAAAACTTTAGGCAAGTACTTTTACTTGAACTTGAGTAAAAAATTATCAAAGTACTGGTACTCGTACTTAAGTAGGAAATTTTTGTACTCTTTCCACCCCTGGTCCGTCACTGGAACATCCTCCAGAGTTCACTGGTCTGTTACATGATTGTAGAAGTTTTCAGGCTTTTCAATATTAATCATTTTCTTTTAATGGATCTGCACCAAACTACAACTCTGACATCTTCTCGGATCCATAAACACCACCAATCGTCCACATCCTGTTTCTTCCTCCCTTTGGTCCACTGAAGTCTTCACTTCTGCTGTTTAATGATGTTGTTGTTTGGCCTTTCAGGATATAAAACCCATTTCCTTCAGTTGATTTCTTCCACAAAACATTGACCCCCCCTGTTAGTGCTGGTTTTTTTTTTTCTTTTGTGGTACATTTTCTATTTTCCAGGCAAATTGCTTTTTCTGTCTTGACACTCCAAGTCTTCTATGGTCTACCTGTTTCTCTTTTACGACTTTCACTTTTTATTTGCTCCAAATGTTAGACACAGTTTAATAGAAATGACATATTTTGTCAATAAGTGACTTTTCTATTACACTGGCATAATCATGGAGGTCCACTCCTGCAGTTTGAAAGCAGAAAAAAAGGTCACATGATGTTTAATGAACCTCACAGTCATTATTGGGAGATTCACAGAATAGCAATCCAAGCTGAATTATGGGATTTAAAGTAAAAGCCATTAATTCTGGAGCCATAATTATAGAAAATCCTGTCTGAATTGGAAATTAGTTTTAAATATTTCATAAATATGAACTTGAAACCAACAATTATGACTTCCTATTGATGAGATAGATCTCATTGTGGTTGAAAGGCATACCTAACTAATCTTTTACTTTCGCTTCCCAACATAATTATTATGTAAACTAATGTATCTTTAGGTTTCAAAATGATGACCAATAGTAACACTTTTGACTTCACATGACATAGTTGTGGCTCTAAAATGAATGAACATGGCAACATTTCATAATTATGACTTTACACCAACAATTATGACTTTTTATTGCATTTGCAGGAAATCTAAACAAATTTCTTTGACTTTCAGCTTCATATTTATTACTTCAAACTAATAATTCTAACTTCTCATCGTTAATAATTTTCAAATCACTAAATGTTACTTTATATTTACTATTTATTACTTTTAATGCAGCCAGAATGTTTGTATTCCAAATAAATAACCACTATACAACAGATAATTAGGCATTATTTCTCATATTATAATAAAAGTCCTAATTATGAATTTAAATTGTCATGTTCTGTGTCCCTTTGTTCCCCACCCCCTCCAGTTCCCACTCCAGGTTTTCCTCTTGTGTCCCATTATTACCCCCAGCCCTCTGTAGACTTCCCTCAGGTGTCTTTCTAATCATTCCCCATTCCTAATCAATCTTTATTTAAGTCCTCCTCATCCGTCTCGTTATTAGTTGTTTATTTTTGGCCCTCAGTCTTTAGGTTTAGTTTGGTGTTTTATAGGTTTAGGTTTATCTGCCCTCCTCTGGTTCTGTTCCCCATTTAGATAATTGTAGTCACCTGCTTTCCCTCCAGCCCTCACTCCACACACCTGCTGCCTGTTTCCCTAATTGCTCCTCTTTGTTTATAAAAACCTTGTCTTGTCACTCTGTCTTGTCGGTCCATTGTTGTTTGTCAGCGTTGTTTTTGGTGCTCTGTGTGAGCTTCCTGTCTCCTCCCCAGTCAGTGCTCTAAGTGAGCTTTTGTTCTCCTGTTTCCAGATTTTTGGCTTCCTGCCTTGGGATTTATTTTTGTTCATCCTTCAAGTAAAGGATTTTACTTTATATCAACTCCTGCCTCGTGTCGTCTGGGTAATCTGCATTTTGGGTCCTAACCATCCTCTCAACGTGACATAAATTTATGACCAGCATATCAATTATGTCTCTACATAAGAATAGTATTTTATATTAGACTTGAAATTGTGCTTTTATTTCTTTTTCATAACCTTCAAATGACTACGTATGGCTTCATATTTAATAAAAAAGACTTTAAAGTCTCATTAGTCGTCATCACACGCTGGTAAAATGGGAGTGAAGTAAGAGTCTGGTGGGGGTGACTTGCTCTTTAAGGGTTTGCCACCTTGAACATCCATCCCTGACAATGAGATGTTCATCTCAGGGAACTTCCCGGTTAAATAAAAGGTTACATTTATTTCAAAACGTGTTGCAATCCCTTTTTTCCATCAAGTAGCTGAGGCACACCTCCATAAACAATTATTACAAAACCTGCTCATGCGTTAGAATTAAAATTTCTGTTTATTTAATAAATTCCTGCAGTGTTTTTGTTTTTCTACATGTAATTAAGCAGTGTTTCTTCCACTATAAAAACAATAAACTCTATTATTTGCAGCAGACTACAATAAAAACCTTATGAGCGTATCATCTTGTTTGTCTTTTGTTTTCCTCAACACAAACACCATTCTCCCACTAAACATTTTCACACTGGTAACAGAGATGCAACATAAACACACAAGTGGAAGCGTTTTATGGCTTTTCTTTGCTGTTTCCTACATATTTAAACCTCCAAAAGATGAATTAGACCCAAACAGATGGGCCGGAAAACGTGCAGTTCCTCAAATGTAGTTGTTATAAAGAGAAGGAGTTTAACCCATCTGCCAGATGACAGCATGATCAATCAAAATCACATTTGCTTTTTATTAATTTGCATTTAAATGTTGAAAATAATTTAGTGGAAACAAGCACAGCTTTATCTGGGAAGAGCATCTGTTTTGTTTGTCTAAGTGAATGGAATCAACTCCCAGAGGGCAGGATCTGCATTTATTTAAGTTGGTGATGTATTATGAAAAATAACTAAAGTTTTCATAAGAAAGTGGTGAATAGTAAACTTGTTCTTCATGAGGCAATCAATGTTTTTTCCTTTTTTCAATTCATATCTTTTTTCCCTTTTGCCTTCAATTTTTTTTTCAGTCAGCCAATCAATGGTTTAAACCCAAAGTTAGCTCACCGTTGATGGCTCACTAACGGGCATCAGGTGATTTTTCATTCAGAATGTCACATGATGCTAATAAATGATCAATGGTGAAGCCCTGCAGTTTGTTTGTGTAATCAGAATAAAATTTATATTAAAGCTTAAATTTCCTTCAACAATTTCAAATGAAACAAAGAACAACTGTCCCGTTAAGAAAACCTGCAGAATCAGTGTGTGGAGTGCGCCCCGTGATTTGTTTGCTCGTTGTGAGAGGTTGATGACTGTGACTGTGCAGGTGAATTTTGCAACCAGCACATGAACAAGCATCCTCTTCCTTCCAATTTTAGATTCACTGAGCTGAAAACAAAATGACAACCATTATGCTAATTTTGTCTTTGTGTCACACTGTGATTTTGCACTAAGGTTTAATAAATTACCCATTATGTTTTGAAGAGCAGAGCGCCTGAGTGGCGCTTTAATGGAGAGATTTTGTTAACGGTTGGGGATTTGATCGCTGTTGCACGATATGACTCCTGCCCAGATAACTGCTGCTTAAGTTGATTTAGAGATTGGTGAAGTTTCTTTGTTAGTTCAACTATCTGGTTTAAATTGTGTCAAGCAGCTGATTTAATCCTAAAACTTTAGATTTAGACTGGAAATATACTTACTTTTTAACCTAACATAGGCGCAAGCTGCGACTTTGTTCACCTGCTGCCGCACTGCACTGCAATTCTTGTAGTAATGGAGGATTCCACTAGAGGGGGCACTAGAGGACTCAGACCAGATAGAAAACCGGGTTTGTGGGTACAACCAAAACAAACATGGCGTCAATAGGAGAGATCAGTAACAGGTTAATTTTAAGATCACAACAGAAAAAAGAAGGTATCGTTGATACCATGAGAGATGGTGTCACCATGTTGAGTGTGTCTCGCTTGTTTGTCAACTCCACCTACTGGTTACTTGTATATTGTAGGATTCGAACGCATCCTGTTAAAGTAATAAAAAAAACATGTATTTTAAAAAAACACACACAATTGGATGTTTAGAGGTGTGCAGAATGAAGGTACAGTATTTCCCATATTTTCATTAAAAAAATTATAAAAATTTTATTTTGACAGGCACAACACTGGGATTATGTTTACAGCTACCAGCAATAGAGGACGCCATTGCTGGTTGCCAAACATTCTGCTCGGCACAGCGAGGCTGGCGTTGTGTGACTCTGCAAATAAAGCCACTGCTTCTGAGTTTAGAAGATGCTCCAAAATTATATACTGTTATATAAAATACAGTTATTAGTAGACATTAGTTCTTACCTTGTATGATTTGTCACTGGACATGGTGCTGGTTGGTTCCTTGAAATCATCTTCAGTTGCCCATTGTTAAACAACAATTCCAGGCTTTTTTTTACATCTATTTTCTATCAGCAGATAACACGTAGAAGACTATTTTTATGCTCTGGCCGCATGTTAAACTTAGAGTGAATGATCAGTTTCAAGAATAATAAGAAACACAATGTTTTTTCAGTGAAGCTGGTCTGTAGCGGCTTATTCCTCACTTGTCTAGTGGGAATGTTGGTGTCTAACTCAAACAATCATCTGGCGAGAGGTGGGGGACACCCTAGTCACACACTTACAGAGGGACAATCAACCTAACGTGCATG
Organism: Nothobranchius furzeri; assembly: GCF_043380555.1. NCBI lineage: Eukaryota > Metazoa > Chordata > Actinopteri > Cyprinodontiformes > Nothobranchiidae > Nothobranchius > Nothobranchius furzeri. Next base: position 43,324,296 of record NC_091747.1, on the reverse strand, counting down.
ATTTGGTCTGTGGGAGGAAACAAGAGCATCTGCAGAAAACCCACACCTGCATTGGGAGGACAGGCTAACTTCATGCAGCGATGCAGCAGCTAGGATTCAAACAGAAAATCTGCATCCTCTAATAAACAGAAAGTCCACAGTTCGTCCTGAAATGGAGACAAACTCTCTGACACGCCCGCTCCTGCAGAGATTGGCAGCTATCTTGAATTTATTTCTACTTGAGATTAATTGTTCCGACTGCGGAGCGATCTCCTGGATGAGTGTCGGCTTGCCGCCAGTCCTCCCCCATAAAACAAACTTGTTTTCCTCTTTCAAATGATCTCTTTTGAGTGTAATTTATTCTGTGTTGGTGCACTTGAAAAGACGGAGTCAACACCAGGGCCACAAATCACCGTGTTTGGTAACAGCTCCTCAAATTTGCTGCTAGAAATGACATTTGAAATGATGATTAAAACTGTTTTTGGAACTAAAAAGTTAGAATTTAAAGCTTGGTGAGAAATTTGACCTCCAATGGTTTAATGTTTATTATCTTTTATGCTTATTATTCATGTAAAAATCCTTTTAGCTAACACACGTGTTGCCTAAATGTTGATTTTAACACTTGTATTCCAGCTCAAACAACCTCCTATTGCTGAGTTAATCTTCTTTAGTTAGAAATAACATCGGAGCTGTAACCAAAGTTCATTGATTAATGTGAGGTGATGAGGCATTAGCAAACAAACTCAGAGCTGCCTTCCGGCTGTTTGTTCTCTGCCTAAAAAAACTGGAAACAGAGAAAACAGGAAGCTCACAATTGTTTGAGCTTCAAAAAAATCATCATGTTGGAAGAAGGTGCTTCAGCAGCAAAACAAACACCGGCTATAATTCAAAGACCTGACCACCATCTCGCCAGCAAACTGTCCAGTCTGACCTTTTCTAAAAGGCACAATCAGAGAGGAGAGTGGGCACATGGCACAGCAAAGAGCAGGAGATAATGGGCTTTTTACTGGCTGATAAATTAGGTCCTGGGGTTCGGCTTTAGGCTGCGGCACGTTTGTACCAGCGACTGATCGGTGACCTCAAACAGCACGTTTGTGTGCCTCAGCCATCCAGAAAAATCTTCATCATCAACTTCTTCCCAACTCACTTTGCCCTTATGTCTCCAGGAGGGGAAAGGTTTAGATCTGTAATGTCAAAGAACGATAGTAAAACAGCTTTTATTTTAAAGTTGTGTGTCATTTATCATCCTGTTCTTTCTGGTTCAATTTTATATAAAATCTTTAAAACTGGGGGTTGAAGCTCAAACTTCCGCACAACAGGGTGGAATCTATGTTTACTGCAGGTAAAGATATTCACGCCATACAGAAATGTTTGAGCCCTTGTCTAATCTCAGAGGAGAATGTTGTGACCTCCTGCCTTGGTGGGATTGATTGTTGAAGGCTCACATTCTAATAGAGTCTGGTTTTAGCATCAAACAGGATAACAAACAAATGCTCCTCTGTTTAAGCTGCTGTCTACATGATGGTCCTGGTCGGCCCAGGTGGAGGTGACTCACAAGCCTGGTTCGGGGAGGGTGCCCCCTTTTACCTCAGAAGACCATGGACGTAATTTTCACTTTCGAAGTGGGGGGACACGGGGGTGGGGGTGGGGGGTGGGATCTTTACAGTATGCTCTAATGGAAAACAGGCTTCAATACAAATGGTTGTTTTCCGCTTGGTCCTAGAGCTTAACCAGTGTCAATTAAATATTAAGTAATATTGCTTTTGGATGGTAAAAAGTGCAGGGGTCAAAACTTGACTTTGGAAAAAGTGGGGGGGGGGGGGGCATATATGCAGTAGCACTACACCAATAAAGGAAAACAAACTGGTTATAATATGACAAAAGACATAACTGAAACACACTGCTAACTAAATATGAATATAAACTGACACTCATGGAGCTGAAGGTATGTTAGCACAGCATGTGCATCATGGAACTCACAGGGCTAATTTTAGCATTAGCAGCTAACAGCAATCATTAAACACTATTCTTAAGCACGTTAAAGAATAACAAACAAGGCTGACGAACTACCAAACATGTAAACATACTAATATGCATGAATATATTCTTCTTCTTCTTCTTCTTCTTCTTCTTCTTCTTCTTCTTCTTCTTCTTCTTCTTCTTCTTCTTCTTCTTCTTCTTCTTCTTCTTCTTCTTCTTCTTCTTCTTCTTCTATGAGTATGGCAGGCTGGACGCCCCAAGGGCACAATGCTGCCACAGCAACTTCAGCTGAACAGCCACACCCCTCACAGCCTACCGTACACCCCAACAGCACGAAGAAAACAAAGCAGCGCTCCCACCACATCCCGGTCCGTCACCGCCAGAATCTGAACACGGCCACTCCCGCAGCCCCCAAGAAACGAAACCGGGACCTCCTCTTCTCACAATGTGCTCCTGTCTGCCCCTAAATTTGTTACGGCCAGACAACGCATAACGTTCAAGACTCAACTGCATTTACCCATCAAGCACGTAACATGCTCTCACCACATCAATCTATCATCCAGCCACAAGCCCAAATACCTGTGGGAATGCACCTGCTCCCATGCCGATCCCCCAACCTTAATATTCACCTTTATTCCTTATCTTAAATATGTCATGCACAACGCACACGACGGTAAACAGAAGTGTGTCTGTCATAAAACAAGGTACAGCTTTAAACACTGAACCAAACAATAGTTCCGTCCGGCGGAATGTTAGTTCCGCTTTAGTCTTTCGGACATCGGTAGGTTGGACATCTGATCTATAACATCCTCATCTATAATCTCACTAAAGGCCATCATTTTCATTTGCAGTTTTCCTAAAAACACCTCAAATGCAAAAAAAAGAAGAAAACTAAAAATGCATTATATTTTACCTAAATCCCCCTCATTTTTATGATCCTGTTAGATATAAAAGAGAAAGGCTCAAAGGATTCAATTTTAAATATTTCAAATGTTCTGGTAACACAATAAGGAGGTACGTTACCTATGATGAGTAGCTGGGGTACAGGAGCTAGGAGCCAAAAGCTATGAGCCTGGAGTTAGGAGCTAGCAGTTAGAAGTTGGGGAGTTAGGAGCCATGACTTAGGATCTAAGCGTTAAGAGCCAGGTGTTAGGAGTCTGGAAACTAGGATCCAGGAGATATAAGTTGTGGAGTTAGGAGCCAGGAGTTAGGAGTTGGGGAACTAGGAACCAGGAGTTAGGAGCTAGGAGACAAGAATAGTGAGCCAAGAGCGAGCAGTTAAGAGCCAGGGAACAAGGAGCCAGTATAGCCAGCAGTTAGAATTTGGGAAGCTCCAAGCCAGGAGCTATGAGCCAGGAGCCAGCAGGTTGGAGTCATGACCCATGAGTTAGGAGCTAGGAGACAGGATCTTTGAGGCAGGAGCTGGGTGTTAGGAGTCAGGACCTATGAGATAGGAGCCATAAACCAGAAACCAGGAGCCTAGGGGGCAGGAGTTAGGACCTAGGAGTGTCATAACAATATGGTAACAAGGGGGATTTCATGCTTTTCCATTGTGGTGAAATAACAGAAGTGAAACTCATTAACTTTATCTTTTTACAAACCGCTGCCAGTGAGATTTAGTTTTTTATCCAGTTAAACAGCAGGCTGGTGTCTGATAAAAGGCTAATGTTACCTGAACATGTCTGTCTTTTCTAATTAAAAACAGGAAGCAGTGATAAACGGTTGAGAACAAAATGGTGAAACGGAAACCGATTTTCACTTCTTTTCTTTGGTGGCATTTCACTCTGAAAACTGTCAAAAGGAAATGTATTTTTAGACTTACTTTGAATTTTAAACTCCTGAGCCAAGCAAAAGTTTTAATTCATCACATAATTATAGAAAAATATTTCATTTGCAATGTGATTTAGGTCTGCTAATCTGAGCTTGAAAAAAGCTGAATTAGTCAACCCTTAATAAACAAAACAATGTTTGTTTTCAACAGCTTTTTAAAACCTCCAGTCATTGTTCTAGAGATGTTCCTAAGAACAGGGTTTGAGAAGGCAAGGCAGCTTTATTTATATAACACACTTCATACACAGAAGCAATTCAATGTTCTTTCAGCAAGAACATAAAACATTAAAATCATCCTGACAACATAAAACAGCAGATTGTAAAATAAAATTTAAAAATACATAAATAAAATTAGATGTAAGAAAAAAATAAAAAGGCTAAGTTAAGTTGATTCTACCAGCAGACCGTTTCCTAAGGATCTCAGACCTGCTGGGCATACACACAGGAAGGGGATCCAACATGTATTCTGGCCCCATGCCATCGAGTGATTTTTAAGCTAGTAGAAGCACTTTTAAATAGATTTTGTAGTTTACCCCACAATTCCACTAGCGCCACTCCGCTCTGGCACGAACTCCATAGCAAAAACGGTCCCGTTGTAGTCAATCAGAGCTGTTGCACTACTGCGGCCGTGCGCCGCCCGCCGTTCCGCCATCTGGCAAAAATAGGATAGATTCTATTTTTGCCGGACGCCGGAGCACCTCCGCAGTCAATGGACAGAAATCACAACCGCCCAACAGGAAAGGGAGCAAGCACAGCTTCCGCTATTTCACAATAAATCGATAAACAAAATGAAACAAAAATTTTTTGTTTCATATGCACAGGTTTAACAACTTTTAACAACTATCAATGGCGGTTGAACTTTAAATGCACAAAAATAAGCCAAAAATACAGTTTCCACTATCAAAGTAGTCACACTTTGTTGATCCAAGCACTGCTGATCTCTCAACACAAATGATGGGCAGATTAAACAGTTCATTTCAATGCTTCTCCCACACAACGGGTGTTTGGATCTAACTTCCACGTTTATTGCTCGGACTGTATCGCAAGATCTCGAAAATCCCGCGCATGCCTGTTTGCGCACCTCAGGTCTCCGCACCGGAGCGGAGCCGTTGTAGAGTGGGTACAGTATAATTTGAGTTTGGAAGCGAGCGGCAGCGGAGGGCGGGGGCCGAGCGGAGCGGAGATAGTGGAATTTTGGGGTTACTGGTAACCAATGTAGAGATTTAAGAACAGGAGTGATGTGTTCGGTTCTCTTGGTTCTTGTTAAGACTCTGGCAGCAGCATTATGAATTAACTGCAGTTGCTTCCCAGCTTTTTTGGGAAGACCAGACATAAGACCATTGCCTGCTGGAGATAAACACATGAATCTTGCTATTTGATGAAGATGATAAAACGCTGATCTAGTTAAAGCCTTAATGTGACCAGTGAAGCTCAGGTCTGAATCAATTGTGACACCAAGATTTCTAACCCGGGTCTTTTTCTTTATTCCTCTAGAGCCAAGCCGAGCAATGACTTCAATCCTATCCTCATTTCCAAAGAAAATAACTTCAGTTTTGTCTTTGTTTAACTGGAGTAAGTGAAACTAAATTAGAAAATCCCAATATTGAGTTTTGGACAAGAATCAACCAGAATCATGTTGGATATGAAACAATAAAACTTGCACTAGACAGGACATTCCCTTCCTAATCCAGCTGGGAACGGCATGAAATCGATAGGACAGAGAAAAGTTGGAAGGCTAAGACTGGACAAGGTGCAGCTATTTGCTCTCTAAAAAGTTTAAAGAACAGTTTTATGAGTAATTTCCTTCTCGTGTTGTGTGGTGACATAATTATTGAATTTAGTAGATTTGTAAATCTAAATGAATTAAAAATTAGAAATTAGAGGCTAAAAAACAATAAAATGATGTTTGAAGGTGGTTTGAACTACTGAGCTGCACACAAAAATCAAAAGACTTTTAAGATGCTTAAGCAGCTTTTTCTCAAAACGTCCTTCAGAGAGAAAGACCTCTAAACCAGGTAGGCCATGCTGGCACAGGTAAAATGGTCCAACAGGTGTACAAAAGAGTCATAAACACGTCAAGTCAAACACCCTCCCTCTTCATTTCCAACTTTCCCTGCATCCACAGCGTGTGAGAGCTTTTAATCTACGATCAGGACCGGAGTGAAGCGTATTAGTATTCAGCGTGGCGTGCACTGCAGTCTCATCAGCTTGTCAAACTAAATTACAGGTGCAGAACACACAGTGAATCGTTCATCACCTCACACTGTCCTCCCTGGTCTCCTACTGCTTCCTCTTTGTTTAGCCGCGATGCTCCATTGAAGATTCATCCAATCAATGTAATTGCGGCTGATTGTGTGACTCAATCCAGTGGCTCCTTACAATCACCGCCGCGATCAATGCCCATTGCTCCCATCCTTCTGCTGTCACTGCCGAGGATTATTCATGCGTGCCACAAGGAGGAGAAATGTATTTTAGGTGAAGATTTATCTGATTATTTCCAAAGCATTAGACATTTCTTTACCCAACTCTTCCTGTCTGGTATGTAGTCGTGCTTTATGAAAGGACCCCGCTATATGACAAGCAGTGCCATGGATAAAGATGCCAATTTAGATACTGAAAGTAGAGATCTTCTTAATTGCTTCCCTTCTGTTCACGTGTTGTTTTCTAAGAAGGAAGTCTTTCTCTGGTGGAGATCAGGTACTACGTTTGTGTCTTTAGTCCAACAGCTTTTTTAATGACATTCTTGTCCACAGTTTAATGGTAATAAGGCTTTAGAGTTTAGAACCAGAGGATTGTTTGCAGAATTACACAATAATCTAGAGAGTATTTGGCTCTTAGTTGTAGAAGCTAATGGAGATTAATCATTAGAGATCACAGAAAGTGTCTGTTTAACATTATCTTTGGATCATTTGTGTTTATTAGATTTCTTTGTAACTCTTTACAATACGGGTTCCTTTATTAATGTTACTTGGTGCCTTATTAAGCATTAATAAACAGAGTTTCTTTATTAACATTCCCATTATTAATAACTAACAAGTGTCCTTAATGTTAGGACAAAGGACCATGGGGTTGTTTGCTTCGTAATGCATTACTTATTATGATTAAGCAGTTGTTAAGACTTTAACAGTTTATTCATGCTTATTAATGCACTAACATTAATGCAGTAACAATAATAAAGGGACTCTTATTGTGAAGAGTTGCTGATTTTTTCAGTTAATACCTGCTGGCTCCTTGAACAACCTTAGTTTGGAGAAATAGCTTAGCTGATGAGCAGCAAGTCCAAATAGGCCCAGAAAGTGCAGATTGCTCCTTTAATCTTCAATCTTAAAATGCTTCAAAAACAATAAAAAACTGTGAAATTTGCGTTTAATTGTAATGTGTTCATATTTTTATTGACTTTTATTGAAACATGTATTCCATGGAGATTAAAACCTTCTATTCCAAGGAAGAACAGACCAACGCAGACAGCACCACAGAAAGCAAAAACTGCAATTTACAAAAAACAATCTGTTTTTAATTAAAATTTCTTTTTACCTTTTAATATTTATACAAGTCTCATTGTTATTTCCCCCCAATTTTTAAAAATTGTTTCTTTTGTTCTGTTTTCTAAATTGTAATCCAACACGGCTGCTCTCGCTTTAAAAGGGCTAAACATACAAAACTAAAAACATTACAAAAATATACAAGTTCACTTCTAAAGATACAATAACGTGATTGAGCCCGCCCTCCCCAACTTCTGCTTGGCTTAGATCAGGAATATCTTACCTTAACATCAACATTCAGATTTAAAATGTGGACAAAGTGACGCTGCGTTTAGAGAAACAGGAACGTGATGAGCAGAAGGTTTTATTGAACAAAGACGGGATGAGACAACCCTAAAAGCCCCTCCACTGGTTCAGCTTTATTAGCAGGAACTGCTTTGAGATTTAAACTGTGTTAAGACAACAGCAGCCCACCCTGTCCACTCAGACTAGCTGTCAGCTTGTCAATCCTTAAAAAATTAAACATTGTTTCTTTAAACTGAAGCAAGAGCTACGTGAAACAGATAAGATGTTTTATTTTCCATTTTCTGGAACCGGGGCATGGTGGTGAATATTTTATATCATTTAATGACTTTTCTTCCATCCCAATGTTTTTAAATAAATGTGGTTGCATTGTTGAAAACAGGACTCCTCCTTTGAATTCAGCATGCCGCTAATAGAAAGAGAGGCAGCAGTCAAAGACACTTAATCTACAGGAAGGGAAGTAATTGTAATTATTTTAGAAGAGCAGTAAAATGTCAGAGCAGAGTGGAACTGGCTGTGTTTGGCCGTCCCTCCATCTCTACACCCCCCACCCCGGATGCTGCTGTTCGATGATGAAACTCAACACGGACTTTATAAGCACAATTTGTCTCTATATTTCCGCCGAGCGTCAGCCCGCGACGCTGCCACGGTGCCGAGCAGCAGCGACGGCCTAAGCTGTGCTGATAGATGGTCTGGCTGCAGGCTGCCAGGCGCCGGTGCTCACATCAGCTCCCACCGACGCACCGCAACCCTTTAGCCAAAGGGTATGGCTTAGAATGCAGCTATTAGAGCAGTACCCAAGATTTCCCAAGCTCATTATACTCAAATGTTGGGCACACGCGCACACACACTCACACACACACACACTCACACACACACAGGCGGCAAACCAACACAGTATCTACTTAGGATGCAGGTCCACAAGCAGCAGGGTGCAGAATGAAAAACTCTGAGCTGAGAGCAGAGAACGGGCTTCATAATAGCAACATGCACGGAAAATTGCTTGATAATTTTTCTCTTTTTTGTGCAAAAACTGAGTGTAAAAAAACTTTGCAATTTCCACATAATTATGGAGAACATTTACTCCTCAGGCAGGATGGGTTTTCAGAACTGTAACAGGTGCACTGTCAGAATCTGTGAATGCTAATTATATTTGCTTTTTTGAGTCGAGCGTGTAATTTTGTTTGCTTCCTCCAACGACATCCAAGCTGCTTTTGGTCTCATTAGGAGCAGAAATGTATTTTCATCAGTGCTGAGGAGCAGCACACCATGTTTTAGAGTACTTTCATCACTCTGAGGCTTACTTTAATGGCTTTGTAATGACAGATGCTGTTTATAGTGATGTTGCAACACACACACACACACACACACACACACACACACGCACGCACGCACGCACGCACGCACACACACACACACGCGCACGCACGCACGCACGCACGCACGCACGCACGCACACACACACACACACACACACACACACACACACACACACACACACACACACAGTTAAGGTATACTTTCATCCCAACAGTCATTTTATTGAGATTTCCAGACACATGTGCTACTGAAACACTGACTAATGACTATTTTTAGATTATAAGACTCATCGTTGAACATTATTGTCTGTGTCATGATGCATTATGATTACTTTAGATGTAAAATTGTAAGAACTTATTTTTTTTATCTTCTATAATAAAAAAAGATGTTTTTGTTTAATCCTAACTGAATTTTGAGCCCAACCAATGAAAATGACAACTGAAAGATTAAAGTGAGCTAAGAGGACAACTGAGGGATTACATCAGTTTAGTGACCTTTCTCTGGTCTAAATGAGCCGACGTGATCAGGGTACCGTTCTGGTGGCTGCTGTGTCATTTCTTGCAAAAGTCAATTCTGTTTGAGCAAAAACAGTTTTTTTTTCTTTATTTTAGAACTGGAGATTCTGATAGGATCCAGATGCTTTAAAAGTTCATTCTCATGTCAAGAAAGCTGAAATCAGACATAATTCAAGAGAAACGATAAAAGGAACAATGTCCTGGTAGTACAAGTAGGGTGTTTCTCTCTGGCGGCTGGTTTTTGTAAAAAATGCTCAGCAGTCATGACCTGAAGGCTAAAGTTCATGAGCAGGAAGACTTGGTTCTGCAGAGATGTTAGGATCCTCTTCCTAACCTTAGACCTGCAAAATCCCTGGATGTGAGGAAGGTCAGGGTCGATGATCTGCTCTTTGGACCTGTCCTGTTTTGCTGCTGAGCCAAACCACACAGTGATGGATGTGCACAGTTCAGCGAAATTCCCAAACAAACATCAGCAACACATTTTAATTCATCCTCGTCCAAGCAGATCCTTGGATTTGCTCTTTGTGCATCTGAATAAAATTCAGAGACTGGTTTGTTGAGGTGTCAGACTCTGGTTTATGTCCAATGGCCACCATCAACTTCTAAACTTAACAGAACAAGTCAGGAATTTTGTGTTTGATGCTCCTTTGCAACAAATCTTCTGCTGTTGGAAAGCTTGATTACTTCATCATCTTGACAGCGATGTGGCACGTTTCCAAAAGCTGGATGATTGTACATTTCCACAGTAATCAGAGAAAAATAACATCTTGGCCATTTTGTCCACTGCCCAGCCTAGTAGCAGTAGAAAATGATCTGATTCCTCAGCCATCAAGGTCCCTGGTCTCTGTCCAGCATGTTTTAGTTGTTTTTCTGCTCTGACGCAACCCATTCAATGGGTGATTCGCCTGTTCAGGCTCTGCAGAAGTCTACACATCATCTACTGATTCCAGTCAGGTGAGTTGGAGCGGAAAAACAACTACAATCATAGGTGCACGTTGCTTCAGTGCATCTGGACCCAAACAGATGTATTTGGTTGACCAGGGCGGTGGCCTCCAGGTCCGCGTCTACTTCAGCGAGACTCTAAACCTTTAATTGCTCTGGGCCTCCAGGCATCTCTCCAGTCATTTTCAAACATTTGTACTTTAAAGTTGAGTTGTGGGAACAGATTGTTGTAAACCTGTTTGTAAATAGTCCGGTAATCCCTAATCTAGTAATTCTATCAGTAAATGGAGCCATAACAAATTAAGCTTCTCTTAGCATATGCATTAACATTAATGAGCCTCCACAATTCTGCTGGTTTCACTGGTGTGCTTGCACGTTTTCACCCACAGCTTCTTGATCAACACAGTTTAACATTTTTAAAAAAAATCACACTTTTGCATTTTTTTGCTGCATATCTTGAAGGTCACATAGCAGATTATGCAGGAAGATGTTTATTTTAACTTTAAGATAAAGGTGAATCAGTAAAAAGCTTCATTATCTCCTAATAGAAACTGAAATGTTCTGACATTGAAAATACACAAATCAACAATAAACAATCAATGATGAACAAGAGTCTGCTTCTAGACCAGCTGAAGGAGAAAAAAAAGAAAATCAGCACACACACAACAATACAACAGGAGCAAGCTATCACTGCGTCAACCTGATGAGGAAATATAAAATAAACATTGTTTTACTGAACAATCACAATAATAAATCACAGTGCATTTAGTGCCAACCACAGCCTTACGACATGTGTTGAAGGTGCCCAAGTCCATACTTGTGAGAGCACCATGTGAGCACCTGTGTGTGAAACACGTGTTTGTGTATGTAAGGTTTCTCTATAGGAGCGTCCAATAGAGAGTGTGAGGGGCCACAGATCTGCCCCCCAAAGATGTGTAGGAGACGGGGGGAGCTCCAAGTCTCAGAGATCCAGGAGCTGCCCCAGAGCGCAGGAACCCCAGGGAGACTGCGACCAGAAAAGCCCCTGCCCCCTCGAGAGGCGCAGAGGATTGCCCGGGGGGCCACAACCAGCAGCCAGCAGAGTCCCGGGGGATATCAGCGGCAAGCCCACAGGCCCGCCCGCAGCCTCCCAACCCCCTAGCCGGCCAAGCCTGGAACCCAGTGACCTGGAACCCAGGGGCAACCGCCTCCGCCGGGGACCCAACAGAGCCCAGGGACTCAGATCCCACCAGGCAGCCATCAGGATAAATCAGGCAGACTCCAAAAATCTTAAACCCCCTGACGCGGGAGCCGTGAACACTTAGGCCTGGTCCCCTTCTGAAGGCAGAAGCTAGCTGATATTTGGTCGTTTGTCCTGACACATGCTGTTGGTGAATTGTATAATGTTTGTAGCCAGTTTATGAAGAAGTTTCCAAAACCAAATTCATGTAAAATTGCAAATAAGAACTTCCAGTTAACTCTATCAAAGGCCTTTTCTGCATCTAGAGATAATATACTAGTTTCTATGTTTCTACTGCAAGAGAAAGCTATCAAATTAAGTAATCCACGCAAGTTTGTGGATGACTGTCTACCCTTAATGAAACCAGTTTGGTCAGGGTGTATTATGAAGGGGGTTACCTTCTCCAATCTTTTTGCCAGGGCTTTACAAATAATTTTGAGATCAACATTAATAAGATAAATTGGGCGATAGCAGAAATACAGGGTCTTTGCTTGGTTTTAACAAAAGACTAATATTGGCTGAATTCATGTTTGGCTAACAATTTTCATTTTAACTTTATTTCCAGGTGAAGCAAATGCAGCCAGAAATGTGAGGTTCTCACATTTTTATTGCAGGCAGACTGATAAAGTTGTCAGTTGTTTAATTATCTGTTTCTGCCACGTGTGTCTGGTCTTCAATAACTTTTCATTTTGGCACAGTTTATTGATTATTTTTCTTTCTGGTCATAATTAATTATTTTAGAAGTTTTCCTTCCCACTTGAGTCATTTTACTAACAAACATAATCAAGCAGCATTCGTAGAAGGAGGTCCTGGTGCCTGATCCAAATTAAGATATAAGAAAACTCAAATTTGTTAAATTATTTCAACCAAAAACTGAAAGGAACGTGTGCAAGGAAAGTGCTGATGGCACAGGGTCAAAATAGTCAGATCTCCTTGATATACACACACACACACACACACACACACACACACACACACACACACTGGGTTTAGAGATTCTCAGAAAATGGTCAGCTGGTAGAACCCTGGGTGAGAGAGCAGCAACCCCTACATAGCAACTGTACAACCGCTGACCCTGCCAGTAAACTACAGAATCTATTTCGAAGTGCTACTACTAGTTTATAAAGCATCAGTGCCAATATACATGTTAGATCTCCTTGCAGCCTACACACCCAGCAGGGCTCTGAGATTCTTAGGAAGTGGTCAGCTGGTAGAACCCTGGGTCAGAACCAAATGGGGTGAAGCTGCTTTTATGCTGCACACAGAACCAGCTTCACTTTGACCTGAAATCTGCTCCAACTTCAGTAACGTGTAAATGCAAATTTAAAGCAGATGCTTTCATCTGCCTTTCAGTGATAAATAAAGCATTCCGTCCAGTGATAAAGACTCTCAGCTCCAACCCCATTGAATATTAGCTCATGCTTGTGCTAACTGGGGTTGATTAGCTGTGTTGGCCATCTGGGACTGTATTCATCAGCTGTGGACGTGCGTCCAATGAAATATTTGTGGAGGTTTATTAAAATCCACCCAGTGCTTTGTGAGAAATCTGGGAAACAGACATTTTTCATTCCTGGTCCCTGAGGGCCTACCTGTCTCCCTGCACCAACACACCTGGGCTGAATCAATGATGAACAGGCTCCTGGAGACCTGAACCTGCTGAGGTGACTGAGTTAGTGAGTCAGATGTGATGGAGCAGGGTTGATTAGTCCTGCTCGATTTGAGCTCGCCACAAGCATTAGGAATCATACAAATCTAGTCAATGTGGTGTGTTTATATACGAAAACTCCCGACTTCCCGTATTCTCACAGTACTGTTGAAAGCGCGCCTCCCTCCCAGAGCATGGGGCAGATTTCAGATCAACGTGTCGCTGCACTCTGGAGAAACAACAGCAGCAAAGGATGAGCAGAAAAGTTGCTTACAACCTGAATGTGTGTAGATTATTCCCTGGCCTCTTTCCAAACTGTCGCTCAGTTCTTTGTTGACTCACGCAGCAGTAATGAGAAACACTCAGCCCAAAGATGCCCCAAGAGTCCAGTTAGCTTTTGATTTATTGAAATCCACCGGTGGCCAATGCTGAGTCACCAACTCGGTGGTGAAAGGCCGTCTGATGCTTCACAGCTCCTGTCACTGCTCTCACTCTACTTAGCAGCAGTCGGACCTTTCTCTTTGGCTCCACGGAGGGCTGTCACTTAGCCAGCAAAGACAACTGACAAAGGACCCTTTAAATGGACCGATGCTGCAAAAATCTCAGACATAACGCTGATAATCCACTTTTCTGGTGTATTTCTATAGAAAAACTCATTATGTTAGCAAGACGTGCAACTAAACCATTTCTGCACATCTTGCAAGTTGTAGATGAAACAGAAACAAATGTGTCCTCAACTGTTAATAAAACCTAAAAGTAATGAAGGAACTGTGGAAAATAAATAATAATAAATTGGAACGGATGGGATTTGTCTACAAGTTTCTGTCCTGCAACTCCAGCTGCAGTAATGCAACGTGCTGATTGGCTGAAGGCTCCACTGACATCAATGATGTTCTTTTCCATCTTTCTAAAAAGGGCATGCAGTTATTTTCTCCTTGTAATTCATTTTCTGGGCTTTTGAAGTTCATTAATGGAAAAAAAAAAAAGGACCAGAGCTGCATCACCATGATGTCACCTTGTGCAAAGTCAGAGTTTTGTTCCTAGTGCATGCTTTTCTCATGTTTGCAGCCCTGCGTGAATTAGTTTATAATTATTACTTTGTCCAATTTAAAAAACATTTAAGGTTTTTGCTTTTGTGGGATTTTTTGTACAATCCCAGTTTATGAATGATGTAAATGAAAACAGTGTCAGGATCCATTTTATAACAAAGAATAAAATATCCAAAACACAAACTTTAACTGTATGGGTTAATTTCAGAGTATTTGGATGATTCTGGGAAGTATTTCGGCTTTTTGATTACATAATTCAGCAGATATTATGTAAAACAATGAAAAATCAAGACAATTAAATTACAACTAAAACTACATATTTGCAGACGAAAGATAGATCAATGTGCACTTAATAAAACCTAATCATTTCCAACATGTGATGATCGGTTCATCTTGTTTTTGCATATTTAACATTCATAATCCAAAAGAAATCAGTTTAATTTATTAATCATCTCATGTCCAAATACAGATTCCAGGAATTTTTGACACATTTTACACCTGAATTTTAAAATTATGTAGGTTTTATTTTGCAACTCTTTTGTGTGTGTGTGTGTGTGTGTGTGTGTGTGTGTGTGTGTGTGTGTGTGTGTGTGTGTGTGTGTGTGTGTGTGTGTGTGTGTGTGTGTGTGTGCGTGGGTGTGTGTGTGTGTGTGTGTGTGTGTGTGTGTGTGTGTGTGTGTGTGTGTGTGTGTGTGTGCGTGTGTGTGGGTGTGGGTGTGTGTGTGTGGGTGGGTGGTGTAATCATTGCACTGGTGAAACAGATGTTCCTTCATGATCCTGCGCTGAGCATAAAGACGTGATTATTTTCTCGTAGCTTATCTTTTCTTGTCTGTTATGATTCAATTTCCACCACGCCACATGTCCTGGCGAAGACTTATACGCTTACACGCCTTATCAGTGCTTTCTTTCAGTCTTTCAACGCCCTTTGTGGAAAAATCTCCCTGCTTCCTCCACTCTGTCTGACTTCCTTTAGCCTCCACCTCTGGAATGGATGTGAATCACTGAAACATGTTGCCTTTAACAACATAGACACATACATGTCCTCGCTTAGTAATGTAGATGAGATCCTAAAGTGTCCTCGTTTGCAAACCTTCATTTGTCAGTAACTCCCCCCATGCAGTTACTCATTTCTGCAGATGTGAGGATGAGCAGTCCATAATCAAGTGTCTCAGTATGGAGAAACTCTCCGTGACTGATGGTGACTTGTCATTTAGAGCAATATAATAAAGCTTTAGAGAGCCAAAGGGATGTCTGACGAGTGATGCGAATGAGGGGAGATGAATTAATTGCACATTTTCTCAGATAAACTACCCGTGGACCACGTTGCCTCTGCTCTGTCATGTTAAGTACTTCCTTTTTGTCCTTGAAAATGTTCCCTTTTCACATCCCACTACCACTGGTGAATCAGCTTCTAGAAAAGAAACATCTGCTCAAGGGTTCCAGGGTTGTTTTAGGTTTTTATTTATATCAAATATCATAAAAGATAAAAAATGTCTTTTTCAGACACATTGTCTAAGATTACATTAGTTTTTTTGTTTATTTGCTAACATGCTAACTCCACACATAATGGCCACAGCTGGGATTCAGACCTCTGATCTCCTTGCTGCGAGGCAACAGTGCTGCCAGCTGCACATCCATGCAGCATAGCAAGCAAGTTCACTGTCAGACTTGAGCACTTAGATTGTATAAACCAAATAGATGTGTGAGTGGGCTGCAAGTGGCTGTTTCCAGCATGATTTAAGTCCCACACTCTCCATTTTAACGGTGGGGTTCATTGAGAAGTGTATAATATGGAAATTTGATTGGCCACTCTGAAAATATGAAACATGAATATAGTCACTACACACATTCCTTGCATTCGCCATAGATAATAGATGGAGAAACACTTTGAATAGAAACAGCCAGACAGATCTATGTCACAATATAAAATGAGCATTCTAAGACTCAACCATCTTGACTCGTATCGGGGAAGGCCGTTGTTGGTTTAGCACCCGGGAGAGAAAAGAGCACCTCTCGGCTCACAGAAGCTTACTGTTAGCATTAGCAATTTCACCAAACGGCAGAACTTCTTCAGGTTATTTGTGGAGATTAAACATCAACATTGCACAGCAAAGTCAGAGGTAGATGTAACCAGAGTGCTAACCTAACTTCTGGAATTTTGGCTCTAAGACCATGTAGTAGTACTAAGGAAGAACAATGCAGGAGGCAACCAGGTGAGGAGAACGTTATATTAGAAAACATACAAGGCTCAGATCAAAATACCCTCTAACCTAAACTAACCTATAGCTGGCATCATCATTTACAACTTACAAAGAAAACATTAAAGAAATAGAGTCAGTTTTCTTTTTTAAGGTTTGTGGGATAGGGTCGTCGTCATCTTCCTCCACTTATCCGGATCTGGGTCATAGGGGCAGCATCCCAGCTAGGGAGCTCCAGACCATCCTCTCCCCGGCCTTCTCCACCAGCTCCTCCGGCAGGACCCCAAGGCGTTCCCGGACCAGATGTAACCTCTCCAAAGTGTCCTGGGTCGACCCGGGGGCCTCCTGCCGGCAGGACATGCCCGAAACACCTCCCCAGGCAGGCGTCCAGGAGGAATCCTGACCAGATGCCCAAACCACTTCAACTGACTCCTTTCGATCCGGAGGAGCAGCGGTTCTACTCCGAGTCCCTCCCGAATGTCCGAGCTCCTCACCCTATCTCTAAGGCTGAGCCCGGCCACCCTACGGAGGAAACTCATTTCGGCCGCTTGTATCCGCGATCTCGTTCTTTCGGCCATTACCCAAAGCTCATGACCATAGGTGAGGATTGGGACGTAGATCGACTGGTAAATCGAGAGTCTGGCTTTCTGGCTCAGCTTCCTCTTTACCACGACAGATCGGCTCAGCGTCCGCATCACTGCAGATGCTGAACCAATCCGCCTGTCGATCTCTCGATCCCTCCTACCCTCACTCATGAACAAGACCATGAGATACTTAAACTCCTCCAATTGAGGTAGAACCTCTCCCCCGACCCGGAGTTGGCAAGCCACCCTTTTCCGGTAAAAGGGAGGGATAGGGTCGATGGAATGAAATCCAAGTCAGTCAAAAATAAATGAGTCTAGTCAGGGATTCCCCCTCAGGGATGAGGAAGACTAAATGAGTCAAAGGTCAGCTGTAGTGGGCACACCCTCAGTTCTGCTCCAGACTCCCACACCGGAAGCCAGAAAAATCCTACCACACTGTGATCCTCACGACAGGGAAAGGACAATCCACTTTCATCGGATTTCAAGGTCCAGGTCGGCTCGCCATTTCCTCAGAAGAGGAGAATATCCAACCCGTAGTCCAGGGAATTGAGAACATCCACCACGAAGATGGGGTGGGGAAAAAAAATCCAAGTCAAGACCATTTGTAAAGACAGCAGAGGACTAACAACCTCCCGCTGCTTTGCTTCCTCTCTTCTGCTCGCTCCAAACCAGGTTCTCTGGCTTTCTGCCGTTTCCCGTCTCTGTCGAAGCGTGCTGGCTCTGCTCTCTCCATGGGCCACAGCCTGCGTCGCACATGGAGGACAATGGAAGAGCTTACGTCTCCCGCCTTGGGGGCGGGATCTAGCTCATCCAACCAATCAAGAGGAAACTATTCACCTACACCCAGTGAAATGAACTACATCAACCTCTGATGAGCATATAAACTACCCAATAAGATCCCTTCCCGCACAGGAAAACTAAATTCCCCCCAAAATACATTTTTAGAAAATAATTACAGTGAACATTTTGGAACTCTGTTCCACAGGGTTGCATTGAGTCATGTTGCTGTTAGCCAGTTGGAGGCAAGAAGTTTGCATATCATGAATATTAATGAGTACGACTCCAAATCCTGCCATTTTCCGGCCCCTCCTCCACCCATTCGACAACTTTTCTGACACAAAAGCACCAGAGTGCTTTTTCCACAAAGAACGACTCAAAAAGGATTCATTCATTCTAGAGACCACTACAGATTTATGGACATAACAAGCGTAGACATCTTCAACAAAACTTCACTCCTGACACCCATCCACTTTCTGGAGCCTGTTCTGACCTGTCTTAGTGCAGTTTGAGACCCTTACCTAGGTACAATAGCTCTCTATGTAGGACTGGTAGAAGGTTGTCAGTAGTTTCTAATTGTTGTTGTACCTGAGCACTTTTGGGAAAGAGATGATGGTGATGGTTCTTGACGATGGTCATGTTTTGGCAGAGATGGTGTTACATCCCCCTCGGGAGTCTAGGAGATTTTTTAAATACTTGGACTTTCTGAGATGTTAAAATGACTAGAGTTAGCTACTTGTATGTGTTTTGAGTGTCTACCAGGTAACTATACCACAACCCAAAAATGTTTACACAAAGGTCCTCATTGGACTTAGCTTTCTTTTACAAAACTTACAAACAAAGGGGTCACCATCAAGAGGAATCTATATTACAATATATTAAAACAGGCAAAGTTAAAGGCCTGAAAATAAAGGCCTTTAACTAAAGGGGCTCCGACTTTAACAAACAGGGCTTAACTCAAAGTAACTCGCTTCTAAAACGAGCAAACGACCATAAACCTCAACAAAACAAAATAAACCTCTCCTTAATAGAGCAAAAACAAAAAAGACAAGTATTACAAACCAAAAGGGGCCTCACGATGGGCTTCCAGCTTGAAGGGCTCCAACGCTCAAATGCCAAGAACTAAATTAATCAAAGTCTTGAGTTACTTAAAGTACAAAGCAAATTATACGCAGCAAAGTAAAGGTTTGGACCCCCTCTACTAGGTCACCACTGATGAAGAGGGGTTAGGTTCTGTTCAATGTTTCCTGATATCCAGGATGATCTTCTTTGATGATCATCACCAACTCATCTCCTCCCAACACTATTGTATCATTAGCAAACATGACGGTGTTGCTGCTGTGGGTCGGTCTGTGGTACGAGGTGTAGAGGCATTAGAAAATATCACCAAAAAAGGTTTTTATCATCTAAAGAACATCGCCAGAGTCCACCCCATTCTTCGCCAGAGTCCACCCCATTCTCTCTCGGGCCAATATGGAGATGCTGATGCATGCTTTAATCACCAGTAGAATAGACTACTGCAATGCCCTGCTTTTTGGTCTTCCTAAAAAAGAGGATTTCAGGTCTACAACTAGTACAAAACTCAGCAGCACGTGTCCTGACGAAGACCAGGAGGTGGGAGCACATCACTCCAGTTTTAGAAACACTGCATTGGCTCCCCGTATGTTTCAGGTTCGATTTTAAAATACTTTTAAAGGTTTTTAAGTGTCTTAATGGTCTTGGGCCTTCTTATCTTTCAGAACTGCTTTTACCGTATAAACCCTCGCGGTCTCTGCGCTCCTCTGGCAGCCGTCTCCTTGTCATCGCTAAAGTAAGGACTCATTCATGGCAAGGCGTCCATGTGCGTGTGCACGTGTGTGTGTGCACGTGTGTGTGTGTGTGTGTGTGTGTGTGTGTGTGTGTGTGTGTGTGTGTGTGTGTGTGTGTGTGTGTGTGTGTGTGTGTATGTGTGTGTGTGTGTGTGTGTGTGTGTGTGTGTGTGTGTGTGTGTGTGTGTGTGTGTGTGTGTGTGTGTGTGTGTGTGTGTGTGTGTGTGTGCCGGAGGATGAGTGTTGTGAAGGGGTTTTTATTCTCAGATTGTTGGGATGGGAGGGAATGTGGGTATGTGGGGTATGTGGACTTTTATTTTGAAGGGGGTGTTCTTGGCCAGTTGTGTGGAGTGTTCCGGTTTGGTTGTTTGGAAAGAGAAAACAAGCTAGTTTGGACGGAGTCCGGTAATGTTCTATAGATGTGGCGGCTTTTATTTTGCCGTGGCGGTGCGACACGATCAATTAGTGTAGAAAAGTAGTGGGAAAATTACATATTTTGATGCCCATTCTGACTGGTTAGTGAGAAGCTACAGTAACCCCCACTAAGGTGTTTTTGTAGCCCAAGCAGGAATGCCCCGCGGCTGGCTGGACCCTGCTCGGCTAAGCACACGCCCCTGTGGGGTGCCCATACTGAGGATTGAGGTGGAGGAGAGGTGGGGGCCATGTTTGACTGTTGTAGATGGGAAAAACTTTGAACTGACACCTCTTGGTCTGAACAAATACAATTGTGGACAACTTGGGAGAATCTTCTCCAGATGCCTAAAAAGAAATAAATAAACTACCTCAGGAAAACAACCAAAGAGAGATTCCTGCAACAAAATAGAAATTAATGAGGCGATCCTCCTTGCCTGGATATTGTGACTGTGTATCCATCTTTGTTTCATCAGGTAAGAACATTTTTGTTTCTGACGGTGTCGCAGTCATTGCTTTGGGCAAATTCCCAGCAGGCTGTCACGGGCCGTTTAGTGGGGAAGGGCTTTGTCTGGTCGCTCCATAAAGGCCTGTTTGACTTTGTTCTTCCCTAATGGATGTCTGCATGCCAGGTTATTCCATCTCGTAGTGGGGCTTGTTACCTGTCAGGTAATAAAAAAAACATTTGTCTCAGATTACTCAATCTGGCAGGGAGATTGTTGGAATTTAGCAGATCCAAACTGATGAGAGGTTTCACTTTTGAGCTTTTTAAATGTCCTTTTCTTGCACTTGAAGACAAATAATGAATTACCTTTGATTCAGATTACAGCGTAGCATCAACATTCTGCTCCCTTTGAGATGCTGCAGATGCTAAAGAGACTCTTAAGAACGACACATATGTGTTCCATTGCTTGTAGCTTCAGTTTCAAGCCTCCTTTCCTCCTTCTTCATCTTGCCTCTGAGTGCATTTTAAGAATTTCAAGATCCTTCAAAAAGTTTTACTGAGATTGAATTCTGCATCAGAGGCAGGAGGATGGAGAGGAGATGGAACAAGAAGGCAGAAATTAGACAGGTCAAATGAGACTCGATTCTGGCTCACAGGTCAGCGAACAAACCTGTTAGTCAGGTGGTTCTGGCAAGTCAGTCACATATTATAATACAAATAAACCAAAACAATGAAATATGTAGCAAGATTACTTCACTTGAACACAAATATTGTCTGTTGTTTCATATTCAACAGGAAGCAGTTAGCATTTTCAGCCTGGAAGGGTCAGTGAAGCCAGTTTTGTTGGTTTTGACAGGAAGAAGGTGAAAATATTTTTCTGGGTCAGGAGTGAGTCCTTTCCTCAAGAATCTCTCAAGTCTTGGAGGCACGTGATGGCGGGATGGAGTGAGAGATGAGATGGCGTATCAGGATTCATTTTCAGTGATGAGGGTGTAGCTCTGGTCTGTTGTTGAAGGAGCCAAGCCAGAGGTTAAACGTCTTCATTTCCAGGTATTTCAACTTTCCATTGATGGTCATGAGTTTTGGATGGTAACAGGACTATATTCTGGACAAAACGGCTGAAATCAGCTACCTCTGTAGGCTAAAACACGCCTTAGAGAAAAACTGGGAAGTACTGTATCTGCTGGATTTAAAGTAAAATTATAAGTATTTGGGTCATTACTACAATACGTATTTGAAATGATTACTCAGCAATTAAGGAAACAGACCGAAATTATGTTTCTTCTCTTTGGACAAAGACACATGATTAAAATAAGAGCATAAAGGAGCCTGTTATTGTTAATGTTGAACTAATTTCACTCTACCAGCTTCTCATATAGACTGGTATCGCTAAAGCTTCCGCTTCCGGTTGGTAACAAGATGGTGCCTGTGCTTGGCTTAGCCGCAGACACCGGCCACTTTTTCAAACTTTTCTCCACTAACCTCCTCTTTTCCACCTTGCTACAAAGTCAATAAGGTCAGATCTAGCATCTCTCCATCAGCCTTATCGTTGCCTCTCCCGACTCCAACCAGGCCCATCATCCTAGATAGCTTTGCTCCTGTTTCTTTGCCTGAGTTAACCAAACTAGTTAACTCTATGAAGACCTCTGCATGCCCCCTCGACATCTTACCCTCATCTTTGTTTAAAAGGGCTTTTCAGTCCATCGGTCCCAGCGTGCTCTCTATAATTAATGTTTCCCTCATGTGTCTCCTTGTGTTCTTCATGTGCCTCCTTGTGTTCCCCAGCCCCCTCCAGGTTCTCCCCTTAGGTTTCTATGCCTCTTTAGGTCTCCAACCACTCCAGATGTCCCTCTTGGATTCCCCTCATGTGTACCCAAGCTTCCTGTGCCCCTTTATTGTCTCCTGCTCCCACCAGGTTTCCCAGGTTCACTTATTCTTTAGTTTTCTTTGTATTTATATTATCTAGCTAGTTTTTCCCTGTAGTTTCATAGGTTCAGGTTTTCTTCTAGGTTCCTTCCTTGGTCCTTCCCCACCGGTTTATTAGTTCTCCTTTCCTCCTTAGATCATTAGTTATTTGTCTTGTTCTTCTAGACTTTAGGTTTGGTTATTATTCATAGGTCATGTTTTATTTCCCCCTCCTCAGCTTAGTTTCCTCTCCCTGATCAGTAAATTGATTTCACCAGGTTTCTCTCTCCCCACGCACCTGCATCTCATCTCCCAATCATCCTGCCCTTGTGTATATAACCCTGTCTGCGTCCAGTGTTTTGTTGGTCCATTGTCCACATTATCCACACCTTCATCTCCTCATGCTTAGACTACTGTAACTCTCTTTTCACGTGTCTGAGCAGAACCTCCCTGAACCGTCTACAGGTGGTTCAGAATGCCTGTGCTCGGCTTCTGACCAAGTCCTCCAAACACACCCACATCACCCCGCTTCTCCTCCAGCTTCATTGGCTGCCAGTCAACTTCAGGGTTCATTTCAAGATCCTGGTTCTGGTCTATAGGGCCTTACATGGACAAGCACCATCTTACATTGGTGATCTTCTTAGTCCCTACACCCCCAGCAGGTCCCTGAGGTCCAGTGATCAAAGCCTACTGGTTGTGCAGCACCAG
Source organism: Nothobranchius furzeri (assembly GCF_043380555.1). Lineage (NCBI taxonomy): Eukaryota > Metazoa > Chordata > Actinopteri > Cyprinodontiformes > Nothobranchiidae > Nothobranchius > Nothobranchius furzeri. The sequence goes on along the minus strand of NC_091747.1, from coordinate 43,301,196 downwards.
GCTAAAGACCAAAGGTGACAGATCATTTGCTGCTGTGGCCCCCAGACTCTGGAACTCTCTCCCCCGAGCCTGAGATCAGTGGACTCAGTGGTCTCCTTTAAAAAGCAGCTGAAGACTCACTTGTTCAAGCTGGCTTTTGTATGACCTTCTTCACCACTCTCTCTTTATTCTGCTCTTCCCACCTGTTCCACATTCCTCAGGATCCACTGATTTTCCTTTTATCTATTAACTCTCTCTCTTTCTTTACATTTTTTAATCACAATTGTCTATTTTTTGCTCATTTAAAATATATTTTTAACCATTTTCTAAATTCTTTTTCATATTTTTACATTTTTTGTTTTTGTGAAGCGCCTCGTGATTTTTATCTTGAGAGGCGCTATAGAAATGATGTTTTCTTCTTCTTCTTCTATCAGTATTGGTATCAATATTGATACAGATATCGATACCAATACCTGTATCTGCAAAAGTTAATCTATACCAGGAACAGATACCAATGCAGTTGCAGTTGCAAAATGGCTTCACTGTAACTTGTCATTTTGGTTCACCTAATATTTTAGTTTTGTAATCATTTTTATTAGTATATTTTATATTTTATCTGCCTCACAGTATTTTCCTGTTGAAAGCAGAGAAGAAAATGAAACCTGTATTCCAATTTATTGCATTTTTTGTGTGGTAGAAGTATTGGTATCGGTAATCGGTATTGGCGAGTACTCAGATCCAAGTATTGGTATCGTATCAGTTTGGAATAAAAGTGGTATCGTTGCATCCCTACTCCACACACCTTACTCTCACACAGCACTAGCTGCCTGTTGATGTGCGTTGCAGCAGCATCAATCCTTCCGGCTGGGTGAGTGAATGTCTTCATCAGAGAGTATATATTCTGCTTCATAATCAGAGTCAGTCATGACCAGACAAAGAAATCAGTCAACAAAGACCAGACCTGCCGGCAATTAAGTTTTATCCCTCTAATATTTGCCCTCTTCGTGCTGTGCTCATCTCCTCCTCTTGTGCTTTGTCCTACCGTGAACCTCTCGGTGGGAGGCAGTTTTCAAACTGTAAAAACTCCTAAACTTTCAATAAAAACACACCCATAGGTGTTGCTCAGGCGGAAGTTACACATGTCCACTATCTTCTGGCATAAAGTAGTAACTTCACAAGGGATCACATTTGTGGCTGTGGCTCGTTACAGTTAGCATTGACTGTATATTGCGACTTTGGTGTGTAAAGGGTTAAAAGTGAGAGAAAATTCCACCATCCAGCAGAATAAAATGCTCTTGAGGGCCGCAAATGGCCCCCAGGCTGCACTTTGGACCCCCCTGGCTTATATCTGCAAATATCGGTTTTTCAGAGTTGAGCTGTTAGTTCCTGAAAAACATTTAAACACACAGAAATACAAGGCAGCATCTGTAGGTTCAGTTATGATGACTCCTGCTTTTTCAAGTTTTCCTGTTCTTCCCACTGGATTATACTTCCTCTGGCCTGGGACGACATTCCTACAGTAGCTGGAGAAAGTCTCTGCATGGAGAGGCCAAAATCTGAACATCCCATCACCTCTATGTTCTAATCTTGGATAAGTGGTGGAAAATGGCAGTTAGAGGATGAAAAACGCATTGAAAGATGATTATAATTATAAGGATTTGCAAATATTTGAGGTACTATGAGGACCTAAAAAGTGTGTATGCCAGCAAAAACTTTCATGAGGAATAAAAATGGGAGCAAAAGCTTCTGGGAGAGAGCAGGCAGATGATTTGCTTCAATTAGGAAGCGAAAGGTCAGCTGTTGGGATGACGGATTGTTAAACCGGCACCTTGGTGCTAATCCATACGGTGATGGGGTGAATCAATTGTCGAAATGAACACTGTGTTCATCTATGCACTGTTTGGATTAATTCTGAGATACTTCCCAATATTTTAGCTTTTTGTTCGATTCTTGAGAAGTACCCAACAGTTTATCTAAATTAGTCTCTGGTTCTCCAAACTGAGGTCATTCAAAGAGCCATCAATCATCTTGGGGATGTTCTCCAGCTGTTTCCTGATTAAATCTTCCCAATTCTAATTTCACTCACAGTTTCACAAGCAAACAATTCTCTAGACACTGGATTAGGGGGCACATCAGAAACAGCATCATAATCTCAATTAAGTCATTAGCGTTTATACATAAACATCTCATGCTTAACGAGAAAACCCCAAAACAAAACTAATTAATAAAAGTGAGAATCTCTGGTTTGTTTGTGGTCCCTCTGCACAGCCAGGATATGACACGCAGGACTAATTAATTAGCAGCTTAGTGTGATAGTATCTGGGCCGCTCACAATCTCCAGCTGCTTCCGTCCACTTGGTTTTAGTTTGGGATGAAAGTTTGCTGCAACAAGCGCGTAAACACAACAGGAAAGAGTGATGTTTGGCTGCATGTCGACAGTAGGGAGAGGATCATGGGAATTCTATGAAACATTTTTACACCATATATTAATGTTTTAAGTATTAATTTAATCACCTTTTAAGATTTCTAATATGAAAAAAATGTATATTCAAGCATATAATTCATATTTTTAATGACTGCCTTCGGTATAGGATATATATTTAATTGTAATACTAATTAATGAAAAATATGTAGTTAATGTGTTTATTTTACTTTATTATTTGTAATTAATCTTGAGATTTTACAGCTGAAAGATTTTAATTGAACTTTATTTTGTGTCTAAAGTCAAAATAATGTAATCCAGGGACAATGCTTTGGTGGCCCCCATTTATTTGATCTTATTTCTTTAAATGGAGTAAAATGTGTGGGTTTTTTGTGGTAAGTTAATATTCTCATTTCATAATGATTAGTATATGTCCAGACATGATCAAGAGTAACTCATTCATGCATTAATCTCCAACAGGCTGGACTATTGCAATGGTCTTTGTCTGGTCTTTCCAAAAAAAGCTGTCAAACAGCTGCAGTTTATTCAGAATGTTGCTGCTAGAGTTTTAACAAGAACCAAGAGAACCGAGCACTTCACTCCTGTTCTTAAATCTCTACACCAGTTACTAGTAAACATCGGCAGCGCCAGGCGGTAGCTAGGGGTTGTTAAAGATTAGGCAAAACATCAGCTAACACCGGTTTCACACTGGAAGCATCTGTGGCGCGAAATGGCAGCAAAACAGTTTACTTGCAAACTTCTAAGTGGTCCTTTTCCTGCTGGGAGAGCCTTGGCAGCGGCACAGCTTCCTCACTTTGCTCTTCGCTGGACTCGCAAGATCACACGATCCCTCGAGACTTCGGGTCACGGTTTGTTTATGCAATCTGCCATTAAACCAAAAAGAAGGAAATCACGTTTAATATCATATATTATGTTGTTCCTCTCCACTGCCAGAAATAAAGCCATGAAGAAAACACTGCTGCAGTTCTAGAACGATGCTGTGAGTAAATAAGTCGTTGCATCCCACGTAAGTTTCATATATATGAAATAGCATCACTGCAGCACCTTTATTTTGAAATTTACCGGTGATTTTACACTGAAACCGTGTGTGATTTCCTGTCTAGCCATTTGTTAAAGAGTAACTAAACCCCTATATATATATATATATATATATATATATATATATATATATATATATATATATATATATATATATATATAAGGGCCACTCCACTGAAACTGCTCTGTTAGCAGTGACTGAATCCTTAAAAGAAGCTAGAGCGACTGGCAAATCCTCAGCACTTATCCTGCTCGACTTATCGGCTGCATTTGACACTGTCAACCATGGCTTACTTTTGTCCGCACTCTCTACCATGGGCATCACAGAGAAAGCACACGCCTGGTTTGAATCTTACCTCACAGGACGATCATTCAGCGTATCTTGGCTTGGACAGTCCTCTACCGTGCACCACCTTGCCACAGGAGTCCCCCAGGGCTCTGTATTAGGACCTCTTCTCTTTGCCATATACACCACCTCACTGGGTGAGATCATTCGATCACATGGCTTCTCCTACCACTGCTATGCGGACGACACCCAGCTCTATCTGTCATTTCCACCAGACAACCACACTATCTCAGCACGAATATCAAACTGTCTCTCTGACATCTCAAAATGGATGAAATCCCACCATCTCCAACTCAACCTCTCTAAAACTGAACTGCTTGTCCTCCCAGCAAAACCATCCATTCAGCACAATATCTCAATCCAGAATGACTTCCTATCTCTGGCTCCTTCAAAGGCAGTTCGAAATCTGGGTGTTGTGATTGATGAACACCTGGCCTTTAAAGATCATGTTGCCTCTGTTGCCCGTTCATGCCGCTTTGCGCTGTACAACATACGTAAGATCAGACCATACCTAACACAACATGCCACCCAGCTCCTGGTGCAATCTGCTGTCATCTCCCGCCTCGACTACTGCAATGCTCTTCTAACTGGTCTTCCAGGCTGTACTGTGAAACCTCTTCAAATGGTCCAGAACGCAGCGGCACATCTGGTCTTCAATCAGCCTAAAAGAGCACACGTCACCCCTCTGTTCATTGAGCTCCACTGGCTACCACTAGCAGCACGCATCAAATTCAAATTGCTAACACTAGCATACAAAGTCCGAGACGGTACGGTTCCCATCTACCTGAATCCTCTTGCAAAGGCTTACGTCTCGGCCCGGCCGCTCCGGTCATCACAGGATTGTCGGCTAGCAGTGCCTACACCACGCTCAGGACAATCCAGACTTTTCTCATGCATCGTTCCACAAATGTGGAATGACCTTCCTATATCTACCAAAACTGCGGCTTCCTTTTCTATTTTCAAGAAACTCCTGAAGACCCTGCTCTTCAGAGAGCATCTTCTTAACTAGCACCTTGTCTGCACCCGTCCCTCCTCTCTACTGTCCACTCCTTGTTCCCTCCTCTTCATGACTGATGTCAATTTGTTGTTGTTACTATTGTTGTTAGCCTCAAGGGCAAAATGCCGATTATCACTTGTAAGTCGCTTTGGACAAAAGCGTCTGCTAAATACATAAACATAAACATAAACATAAACATATATATATATATATATATATATATATATATATATATATATATATATATATATATATATATATATATATATATATATATATATATATTTGCTAATTAACTGTATTTTGGGGTCTTTACAAATGCAATCTTTCTCTTTCTGTGCATTTTTTGACATGTTTGCGTAAACTTGATTAAATCTAGAATCTAGGTCTAAAAATGTCTTAGTGTTTCCCCCAGTGGCAGAACAGCAGCTTAAACTTGTGATTAACTGGAGCTGGAACAATTTCACGTCATCAGTACAGTCTCCTCCCACTACCCCAACCTCCCAGGATGGAAATTCCCCACACTTGGCCATGCCACTCTGTGCATCCTGGCAACGCCCACTTTCATGGCATTTTTCAAATCTTGACTAGGGGTGGAGTTACATTTTCTGATGGTGCGGCATACCGCTTCTGGGATGCACCTGGAAATTGCTACGTCACTGCTGGTTTGAAACACTCCATAGACTATAATGTATTCTAATCGTATTCTATGCTGCCGATACTTTCAGTGTGAAACCGGGGTTAGTAACCCCAACTAATCACCCCTCCCCCAACAGTCCATCCTGACAGAGAGCAGCAACCCCCACCACTCATTAAAAACTGGGGAAAAATCCTGCCAGTAAACTGAGTAAAACTCAGTAAAATCAGAATAGACTTCAAAGTGCTTCTACTAGTTTATAAATCCCTCAATAGCATAGGGTCACAATACATGTTGGATTTCCCTCCAGTATACACGCCCAGCAGGGCTCTGAGAGCCTTAGAAAGCAGTTAGCTGGTAGAACCTCGGATCAGAACCGAACAGGGTCAAACTGCTTTTTGCTACTATGCTGCACGCGACTGAATCAGCTTTCTCTTTACCTCAGATTTGTCCCAAATCTCGTAACTTTAAAACCAAATTGAAAACTTTCATGTATTCATCAGCCTTTGAATTTATGTCTTGTTACGGCCGTCGCCGTTTGGAGCCCAGTGGTGTGCTGCGCTCCGTTCCCTGATCAGCACTGCTGCAAAGCAGCACCGTGGACAGCGGCTCCTTGGGAAGGTTCATTCAGGACCATGGACAGCACCAGAGCTGCAGTCACGGCCAGCTGGGACTTCTCACCTCATCAGCTGGCCCTTCAAAAGCGGCCAGCTGGAGCTCATCAGGGGAGAGAAATGTTTGGAGTTGCAGAGGCAACGTGTGTTCTCTCTCCGTTGGTGGTTACCTAAGATTTTGTGGTGTAAACCAGTTTGTCTACTTCTTAAGAAGTGACTTTAGAACATTTTGAGTGTTTGGGATATTATTTGAGTTAACTACTGGTAAATCTTTGGTTTTTGGTGTGTCTGCTGACCATCTTGTGGTAAATTACCAGGTGGGGTTTTCCCCTTTTGAAGTCTTGGTTTCCTGAGCTATTTTTGGTGTTTTGGCAACTATAGTTAATTTAGTGTTTGGTTTTGTCTTTTAGACAAACCTTGTTTAATTACTTGGTGGGATTTTTCCCCTTAGGGGGGTTTACTTTGGATTTAGAGTGGTTGGTCCTTTGGACATTTTCAGTTATTCATCTAACCTTAGTTTGGATAATTTCTAGGTAAGGTTTTTTTTTTGGCCCTTCTTTTGGTTCTTTTTTTTTCGTAATAAAACCTTTGAAAATACAAGGACACTTTGAGTTTGGTTTTGCTTGGTTAAGCCTTTTTCTCCCCAACGAGGGTCAGTTTTTGTTAGACTGATCCATCATATGTTTATTCCCCTCTCCCTCCTAGCCGAGCCCACAGAGGGCTGTTCTGTTTACTTGTGTATTTTTAAATTTAATATTGTAATCTGCTGTTTTGTTGTCACATTGATTTTAATGTCTTGAGTTCTTGCTGATCTCACACCTGCAGGAATCCCACCTCTGCCACCATTAGATGTTACAGAAATAATTAGGAGACAAGTGGACTGAGGTTGTCTGCTTTACTTAAAAAAATGTAATTTGTTTTCTTTTATAGAAAATCAAAATGTATCTGTACAAGCTCACAGAGTGTTCTTAGCCTAACCCTAACCCATTAAAAAGAGCTGTTTGATCTGAGTTCAGACTGATACTGTGTCTGGCCGGGCTGCTGCCGTCTGAAAATTCCTGTCAAATGTATTTCTGCGTCAAAAATGGTTAGAAATGTGAGTCCACCTTGGGCAAAGATAAACACTAAATATAAAAAAAAATTAAGACTCTTCATGACTCAACTGTGTTAACATTTTATCAAGTTTGTTTGCATTTACGTCATGTGACTTAGACCTATGATGAGATTGTTGCAAAGGTGTTTTACATGAGTTTGCTTGATTTCAAAGAACGTTTGTTCTTTTGACGAGGAAACAGAAGACTTGTTTCCCATCAAAAATCTGAGTTTTAAATATTCTGATGATGATGAAGAACTCCTAAACATTTATTTATGCAAACATTAAAAGAACACATGAAAATAAACAAGACATGCAGTAACTTAAGCAGGATTTCATCAAACCAAGAGAATTCATTTTCTTGTTTTTACTCAAACCTGACTCTTAAGAAATTTGCAGAACGTACCAATTAGATGCAGACTGAGCCTCTCAAAGAAGTCAATTAATTTAGCAACACATTTAAAATTCATGTTGTTACCTTACAAGCTACAAATCCCAGCTGATTAAGTACAGCATTCTGGGCTCAAGCTGCTTTTTTATTTATAAAGAAACAAAAAGACCTCACAGTCAGCATTTCTCAGCTTTATTCTACTGTACAGAATCAATCCAGAAATGTAATTATAAGAGGCCAAAAGAGAGCAGGTGGACAACTGTTTTGAATTTTAAATATTTGTTGCTGATTTCCACAAAGTCAAAGCAACAAGAGGGAAGAAAAAGAAACAGTACTTCTCAGAATCATAAGATGTGTTCTGGAAAATAAAATGTCTGATTGTAGCTTCAGTAAAATTTGTCCCTGAGATAAAGACAGCAGATTTAACAAAGAAAGACTAAAAGTGCTCAGAACAGGAGTGGGCAGTCCTGGTACATGAGGGCTGCTATCCAGCAGGTTTTAGTTGTTCCTCTGCATTAACACATCTGGTTGTAAACTGTCCGTGCTACTGCAGAGACTGATGAGCTGCTGAACAGGTGGTTCATCCAGGAATCAGGTGTGTTGGAGCAGGTAAACAACTGGAACCTGCTGAATAGTGGCTCTCGAGGACCAGGATAGCCCACCCCTAGTTTAGAGTAATCTTTAAAAGAGTTAGTTACTTTAATAATGGTGGAGGACTTAGGCACTGATAAATCTGTTCTTGTGCTTTTGATGCTTTCGAGCTGAACAGTTCAGCAAGTCTTCTATGTATCTAAATGGAGTTCCTCTGGAAATATTTTAAACACCCGTCGCTGGAAGTCCTGAGGCTGCACACTCATTTGTTCTCGGGGCTACACTACACATGTTCTATAGGGGCAAAACAGTCAAACATGATGAATTTTCCTGATTTGTGATCAGAGCAGTCCACCAATCCTTCAAGGCAGACCAAAGGAATCTTAACACACCACACATGGCAGGATTATCTGATAAGATTATTTCTGGGCAATCGCATTTGCCTTAAATTTATTGCAAGATAATCAGATCAAAAATTAACATTGTTTACTTGCTTCTCCCTAGATATATCACTGAATGATACAACTTACATTAAGATGTTAAGAGCTTCAACCTCCAGATACAAAAATAAATACAATAAATGAGAACAATAAAAACCAGAGGTTCGGGGAGCCGTCAGGCTGAAGAAGGAGGCCTACAGGGCGTGGCTGGTCTGTGGGTCTCCGGAGGCAGCAGACAGGTACCGGATAGCCAAGCGGGGTGCAGCAGTGGCAGTTGCCGAGGCAAAATCTCGGGCGTGGGAGGAGTTTGGTGAGGCCATGGAGAAAGACTATCGATGGGCTCCAAAGAGGTTCTGGCAAACTGTCCGGCGCCTCAGGAGAGGAAGGCAGCAACTCGCTCACACTGTTTACAGTGGGGATGGGGAGCTGCTGACGTCAACTGAGGCTATAGTCGGACGGTGGAAGGAATACTTTGAGGAGCTCCTCAATCCCACCAATGCGCATTCCGAGGAGGAACCAGAGATGGGAGGCCTGGGGATGGACTGTCCGATCTCGGGGGCAGAAGTTGCTGAGGTAGTCAAACAACTACACAGCGGTGGAGCCCCGGGGGCGGATGAGGTTCGTCCTGGGTATCTCAAGGCTATGGATGTTGTAGGGCTGTCGTGGTTGACACGTCTCTACAACATTGCGTGGTCATCGGGGGCAGTTCCTAGGGAGTGGCAGACCGGGGTGGTGGTCCCCATCTTTAAGAAGGGTGACCTGAGGGTGTGTTCCAACTATAGGGGGATCACACTCCTCAGCCTCCCTGGAAAGGTCTACGCCAAGGTACTGGAGAGGAGGGTCCGATCGATAGTTGAATCTCAGATAGAGGAGGAGCAATGTGGTTTTCGTCCTGGCCGTGGAACTGTGGACCAGCTCTATACCCTTGCAAGGGTGATGGAGGGGGCATGGGAGTTTGCCCAACCAATCCACATGTGCTTTGTGGATTTGGAGAAGGCTTATGACCGTGTCCCCAGGGGCACCCTGTGGGGGACGCTCCAGGAGTATGGGGTGGGTGGCTTTCTGTTAAGGGCCATTCAGTCCCTTTACCAGAGGAGCGTGAGTTTGGTCCGCATAGCCGGTAGTAAGTCGGACCTGTTCCCAGTGAGGGTTGGACTCCGCCAGGGCTGCCCTTTGTCACCGGTTCTGTTCATCACTTTTATGGACAGAATTTCTAGACGCAGCCGTGGTGTGGAGTGTGTCGAGTTTGGTGGCAGGAGAATCTCGTCTCTGCTTTTTGCGGATGATGTGGTCCTCCTAGCTTCATCCAGCTCTGACCTTCAGCTCTTGCTGGGTAGGTTCGCGGCCGAATGTGAAGCGGCTGGGATGAGGATCAGCACCTCCAAATCTGAGACCATGGTTCTCGACCGGAAAAGGGTGGCTTGCCACCTCCGGGTCGGGGGAGAGGTCCTACCTCAAGTGGAGGAGTTTAAGTATCTTGGGGTCTTGTTCACGAGTGAGGGTATGAGGGATCGGGAGATCGACAGGCGGATTGGTTCGGCGTCTGCAGTGATGTGGACGCTGAGCCGATCTGTCGTGGGGAAGAGGGAGCTGAGCCAGAAAGCCAGGCTCTCGATTTACCGGTCGATCTACGTCCCAATCCTCACCTATGGTCATGAGCTTTGGGTAATGACCGAAAGAACGAGATCGCGGATACAAGCGGCCGAAATGAGTTTCCTCCGTAGGGTGGCCGGGCTCAGCCTTAGAGATAGGGTGAGGAGCTCGGACATTCTGGAGGGACTCGGAGTAGAACCGCTGCTCCTCTGGATCGAAAGGAGCCAGTTGAGGTGGTTTGGGCATCTGGTCAGGATGCCTCCTGGACGCCTCCCCGGGGAGGTGTTTCGGGCATGTCCTGCCGGCAGAAGGCCCCCGGGTCGACCCAGGACACGTTGGAGAGGTTACATCTCCAATCTGGTCCGGGAACGCCTTGGGGTCCTGCCGGAGGAGCTGGTGGACAAGGCCGGGGAGAGGACGGCCTGGAGCTCCCTAGTTGGGATGCTGCCCCCGCGACCCGGACCCGGATAAGCGGAGGAAGACGAAGACGAAGACGAAGACGAAGAGAACAATAAAAAATATCCTTCCACATTATTACCCATCTATTGCCTTGTTCATTTTAAAATTCTACATGTTGTGATCCCACTTTTCCAGCTGACCCTTCGCTGAGCTGCAGCTCTTCATTTTAAAGCCAGGAGGTTGGTAGCACACAGCTGAGGCTGGAAGCTGTTCAGCTACAGTAGCTGCAGGCTTGTCATGCCAAAAGCACCAGGAAGGCATTCACTAGCAGCAAGATGCCTCACCAGGAGGGACAATAGTGGGCAGACGCCGTCAGACACTCATGCCCTCTGCCTCCTGTAGCTGGATGCCAAACTACTACTGGCCACCGTGAAGCTTTTCTCGCTATCAGCTTCTGCAGAATCTGATTCAGAAGGATTTTCATGGCTTCTGCCACGACCACTGGGAGCCTTTCTGCTTCCAGATGCACCTGAACCACTGAGCTGCACCTCCTATCTGCAGAGCATGTAGCCGGGAAGCTCCATCAACACACAGTGATTTTTATTCTTTCTGCTTTATTTGCTGTTCATTTGAAGATTGTGTTCTTAAATATGTTTCTTTTGAATGTTAATGTTTTCCTTAAATCCCAGCCTACTTTACTTTAAATCCAAAGCATTAGTATTCAAGCCTACGTATTGCATCATAATAAATCTGAAACTCTAATTCTTCCAGAAACAAATTTTTCTTTGAGAAAATTCAAATAAAAGTAAAATTCTGCAGATTTACTATGTAACATACTTCCTTTATGAAAAGCAATGGATGTGTTGCTGATTTGGAACATTATTTATTCATCTGCTGTTTTCCTCTTCCTGTTTTCATTGTCAGTTAAGAATCCTCCAAGGAGACAAATGTAACCTGAGCCCAAATGAGCTAGATTTATTGTAGTTAAAGAGATTTACAGTCAGGGACATAAGTATTTAAACATGCTGCAATTTTGCAAGTCCCCCCACTTAGAAGTCATGGAGGGGTCAGACGCATTCCCGCTGTGACTTTTAAATAAACCTAGGAAATCACATTGTATGCTTTTTAAATAATTTCCTTGTATTGCACTGCTGCACATAGGTATTTGAACATCTGAGAGAATCAGTGTTAATAACTGGTACAAAAGCCTTTGTTTGCAAATTAAAGAGGTCAAACGAGTAGCTGTTGACCAGGTTAGCACACACTGCAACGGGGATTTTGGACCACTCCTCCACACAGATCTGTCAGGTTTCAGGGCTGTGGCGGAGCAATATGGAGTTTCAGCTCCCTTTAAACATTTTCTATCAGATTTAGATCTGGAAACTGGCTAGGCCTCTACAGTACCTTGACATGTTTCTAACGGAGCCACTCCTAGGTTATCCTGGCTTAGTTCTGCGGGTCATTGTCATGTTGGAAGACCCATCCATGACCCATCTTCAATGATCTGAGACTCAGAGCATTGAAGATGGGTGAAGGAAGGAGGTTGTTTCTCAAAATTTCAACACATTTTCAACACATTGCCCCATTCATCATCTTCTTACTGCAGTGTAGTCATTCTGTCCCCTTGAAAGAAAAGCACTCCAAAAGCATGATGTTTCCAGCCCCATGCTTCACACTAGGGATGCAACTCATCCTCTTTTTCCTCCAAACACGGTGAGTGGAGTCTAGACTACTAAGTTCTCATTTGGTATCATCTGACCACATGACTTTCTCCCATGCCTCGGCCCAATCTCCATGCTCGCACTTGCACCCTTGCACCCTTCATTTGCTCGTTCCTGGCCAGGGGTGCGAGTGCGTAGGGTGTCCCGATTCTCAACAGCGGACGTTGACTACGCCCCCATTGCACTCTTAATCTGCACTTCACCTAAGTCTGCAGCAATGGGGACCTCAGGAAAGGGAATTACCCACAAGTCATTGCTGCGGGAGAAAAGGCTCTAATTCCTTTACTGAAAATATGTATTTTCTAATGAAATTAGTTCATTTTAGGACAATTATTTGATGCTCTGAATATTTTAGACAAAGCTGCAATGAAGTAACATGTATTTCAAATAGTTGCTTTATTGTTTGTTTGAAAGTTGTTAATAAAGGTTTTAGAAAAATTTCACAGCAACCAGCATCACGGCATGCGTTGCGATCGATGACGCAATGATTCCTGTCTTAATTCTGCAATTATTTGCACACTTGTGTACTACACACTTGAACCCTAATGCACACTTTCTCCAAGTGCACTTTGCTGAAGATTGCAGGGTGCAATGTGAGTGTTGAGATTGGGCTCTCTAGATCATACAAATGACCATTGTCTAACTTCAGATGGGCCTGGACATGTAATGGGATGGAACCTTTGATGCAATACATGATTTGAAACTATAATTGTATAGTGTTCTACCAACAATGACCTTTGAAACTGTGGTCCCAGCTCTCTTCATGTCATCGTCTAGCTCATCCTGAGTAGTTCTGGGCTGGTTCCTCACCTTTCTTATCATCAGTGATGCCCCACCAAATGAGTTCTTGCACAGAGCCCTCGTCCCAGGAAGACTGACAGTCGTCTTTAGATTCTTCCATTTTCTAACAATTGTTCCAGTGGTTAATCTGTTTTCACCAAGCTGCTTGGCAATTGCCCCTTGGCTCTTTCCAGCCTAGTGGAAGTTCACAATTTTGTCCCTGGTGTCTTTCGACAGCTCTTTGGTCCACTCAGTTGTAGTAGGTGGGGTCTGACTGATTGTGGGGTGGACAGGTGTCTTTAACAAGCTCAGACAGGTGCCACTAGTTTAAAGGAGTAGAGGTGGACTTTTTGTCTTTGAGAGCCAAAATTCTTGCTGATTTCCATGTGTTCAAATTCTTAACAGTGAAATACAAATAAATTCTTAAAAATGTGATTTCTTGAATTGTTTTACATGTTATTGGAATGCACCTACTTTATACTTTTCAGACCCCTCCATGACTTCTAAGTGGAGAAACTTGCAAAATATCTGTACTTAAGTATATGTAATCCTCATTGTAAATGATATTTAAAAGAATGTTATGGACACTGTATACAATCATACATTTTAGCAACTCCTTTTTTAAAACTATTTTTGCACCAAAACCATGGTGTTTAAAGCTGTAACATTTCTGCACCGTCTCCTCCACCACAGCAACGACATGGTATTGTTTGATCTCGTTCATCATGGTATGTCCTAATTTTGTCCTTATGTTCCTGATCCTGATCAGAGTAAACTTATGATACCAGGACCAAGTCTCAATCTGATGCACAGAACTGTAAACTGCACATTTTAGGTCTGTTAAAGTCACTAACATCCATGTACTGTATGTGAACTTCTGTGGAGAACCACAGTGCAGGGAGTTGTTATCTGTAACCTGCATCTCTGGAGCTACTGATTCTTCAGCTCATTTGAAGCGGATCATTGTGAGTAAAAAAAATAAAATAAAACAGGTTTGAGTTATTATTGTAATGGCAATAGGAAAGCGTCATAAAAGTCTGCAATATATACTGCACATGGAATTTCTGCAGCAACATTTTAATGTCAGAAAAAAGCTTGGGAGGTTTGATATCTGCTGTTTTACTGATATCCAACGTATCAATATAGTCTACCTCTTCATAATGATAGAAACAGATCCGTGTAGGGTCGTATCATTTTAGGTAATTAACATCACCTGTACTCTCTTTAAGTTAGACCAGTTGTGCCAAACAAACAAAACAATCAGATCTGTCATATTTTGACATTTTGAGTGAGAGAAGTAGCTGATGAGATAGATTCATAATGTGTGCAGGGTATGTAAAGGTTCTGTTGATTTTTAAGACTGAATTTAATTGAAAGCTCAGTCCAGACACTTCCAGTGTTAACACAAGATCTCGTTCCATCAGCATTAAGGTGTCATGTTCTGCGTCCTGCATCCCCCTCATGTGTCTCCTTGTGTTCTCCAGTCCACTCCAGGCTTTCCCCTTAGGTTTCTGTGCCCCTTTAGGGCTCCAGCTCCCTCAAGGTTTCCCTCAGTTTTCCCCACTTAGTTAATTAGTCTCACCTGATCTCACTCCCCACACACCTGTCACCTGCTTCCCTGATTGTTTCCCTCTGTGCAGAGGTGGAAAGTAACGAATTACATTTACTTGCGTTACTGTAACTGAGTAGATTTTTACGCATTTATACTTTTTAAGTAGTTTTTAAAATCTGTAAATTTACTTTTACTTAAGTATTGTTTTTTGCAAGTATTGTATTTCGCTACATTTTGTATCTTTTCCGTTACAGAGTAAAAAAAAAACAACATTGCAAAATACTGTGTCGGCACGGTTCGCAAAGGATTCAGACACAACCACAGAGAAGAGAGACGAGACTATAAACATATACATATGTAGAAGCGTCTTAACGCACTCGAGAGTGATCCAGCGCTTAATGAAGTGTCTATGCATATATATGTCTATACTGGTAAGACCCAAACATGGAAGTGCTGCCGACGCTGAAGGCGCGCACCAGAAGAACTGAGTGCTTAAATTACGAGAGTGTTACGGGGTACGAAGGAAAGGATAAGAAACACTAACTGACTATTCGGATGACTGGAGGATCGGATGACCTAAGAAGATCAAAGCTTGTGAGAAGGAATGAAGGGATGTCTGAGCGATCAACAGGTGAGTTGAACTTCTTAGTGTGAAGCATGTGTTCAGTGACCTTACAGTGCAATGAATGGTGGGTAGGAGAAGAAAATAGGCGCTAATGGTACAAGAAAGATAGCCTGGCCTGCCAGACTCCTGTTTAATTCACGTCATACACGGCGATGCTCAATTTCTCATAAACAACGAAGACAGCGGCGGAGTTCGCTGCGGCTCTTTCCTCTGTTCTAAATGACACAGATGTCTTTAAAACCACAAGTAGAAGCGCTAAAAGCATTTCTTCTAAAAAAATAAAAGATGTTTGCCCCATTGCCAGACGCTTTTTTTTTAGAAATTACTGTGTCGTGTGGTACAGTCGGGATTTCCTTCTTTTTCCTGATTGGTCATTTTTGAGCTTCCTAGTCCCGCCCCTCAAGTGATCTTCCAGCAAAAAGAAAAACTCAGCAGACTGGAGACTGTCTCCAAGATGTGTCTGCCACTCTTCAGAGCCATTCAGGATGGTGTCATTCAGGGAAAAGTCATGGGCTTGTGACTATAACCTAATTTATGTTACTAGTTTGCAGTGTAACTGCCTTTGTACTTCAATATGCATATTTGTTCATTTAATAATAAAAAATGTCTTTTTTTAACTTCAGAAGAGCCCGTCCTTGCACAGTCAAAAAAGGAACTAAGTAACTTTTACTCTGACTACATTTGAAATAAGCTACGTTTTACTTTTACTTGAGTACATTTTGAGGCAGGTAATTTTACTTGTAATTGAGTAAAATTTCATGAAAGTAATTATACTTGTACTTAAGTACAACATTTTAGTACTCTTTCCACCTCTGCCTCTATGTATATTACCCTGTCTGTTTCTCAGTGTGTCGTCGGTCCATTGTTGATGTTGTCAGCTTTGTTTTGTCCTCCTCGAGTTTCCCAGGTCCTTCGTGCCTTTTGGATTTTGCTCCTCCTCCTTAATAAAGGGAATTCATTTTCTTACAACCTCTCTTGCCTTGAGTCATTCTGGGTTCTGCATTTTGGGTTCGACCTCCTCCTGCCGCATCGTGACAGAAGGTGGTAAAAACTGCTGCCACCAAGCAGCTGGTATTGGAAATGCACCGCATAAAAGAAACACAGTAGCTAAATGTGGTGTGGGAAACTCGTTTGATTAATACATTTGCATTGTTCTCTATTAGGAATAAATGCCTTTTAGGCAGTACTCAGGGCGCAAAAAGCCTACAAACCCCTGCCTCAGCAGGACCAAGTCTGCAAAATCACAGCAAGTTTCAGACAGCAGGTTATCTCCTGATATTTGGACATCTCGCCTTGGATTAGATAACAGCAATGCAACTCTACTACTGACTTGCAATGTAAACATTTTATCTCCACAAATAACACAAGCCTGGAAGAGCTTCTGCAATGTGGTGGAGATGCTAATGCTAACGGTTAGCTTAAACTAGCCGAGACGTCCTCTGCTGATTACCGGACAGCAGCCTTCCCCGCCGTGAGTCAAGATGGGTGAGTCCCTGAATACTAATTCACAGTGTGTCGTAAATCTGTAAGGATTTTCAAATGCTAGTTTTATTTTCTATTACAACTAATGTAGCAGATAGGTGTAGGAGACTATTTTCCTGTACAGCCTGCATGAAAAACTCAGTGACTGATTATAATCACAAATAACAAAACTTGTTTTTCAGTCAACCACACCTTTAAATGTAAATTCTGAACGAGATAATCAATCGATTGGTCACTGCTTTTAAATAACATTTAATGTTGTAACACCAAATGTCGCACTATTTCAGTGCATCAATATTTTCTCGAAATCGTTCTTTGTTCACCCGCCTCTTTCTCTGAATGAAAAATTATTATTGGATGGAAGCGACTCAGTTTAAAGCTGGTAGTGTACTTTGATGTTTAGAAAGTAAGTCAACAATAGAGATCAGTAGCTGCTTTGATACAGATTCTCAATCTGATTAAATCTGGCCACCCATAAATGTGTTGCATTCTATTATTTCATTAAGTATTATGCATTAAGGGGGATGCGAACACATGGAGAGCACTGCCACAAGAGAATTAATTACCTGTCATGTTCTTAGTAATGTGTTAATTTGGTTTCTGTGGTGTGGAGCACAATCAGCCTGTCTGAGTCAAACCATCCACCTGGCTGTGTCGAAGCCAAAAGAGTCGCACTACTTTGTGTTGAAAAGGTCATCCTGCCTGCGACAGCCCCGCTGAAATAGAAATGTCCCTCTGCAACGTGACAATTAGGCTGACAGCTGTTAACAAGCTAAGTACATAAAACACACGTGTGCTTTCCTCCAGCATGACCTCTCCTCTTTATTGTCTCCTCCTTCCTTTTATGAGTGTGATGTTTTTTTGCTTCCTTTTCATACTTTCATGCATTTTTTTTTTTGTTCACCAGGATCAGAGCTTATTGTTTGCAGCTCCTTGACAGACCGAGCACAATTAATACAACGCACAGGCAGACATATTCCCAGAGACGTCTCTCTCTGGAAGAGTGTCCGCACTCCAACGCCCTGTCAGCAAATTAGCATGATCAGTGCTTCTGTTTGCAGCTCAACGTCTTCCTGGTTGGATGTTTGAGTATCTGAACCTTTGACCTGTCAAATCATACTTTAGCTCCCCTGACAAGAGATCAAATTGAGTTAAACATGAAGTGGCAAGAAAAGATGAGGAGAATGAATACAGAACACCTGGAAGTGGATCTCGTTTATCAGCCAGAAAACTCAAAGTAAAGAGCTTCCTTTAAAAAAAATAGAGAATTAAAACAGATGTTTCATGTTGTTTTATGGAGAACTAGTTCAGCTATTCGTCTCCATTACTTATGCAAGAAGCTAAATAAGCAGAAAGACAAACAACCAAATGCAATCAGTTGGTGGAAGAGTTTGACTCACAAAGATTAATGTTGCATTTAGAGCTAGAAACCAAAGAAAACAAGCTCCCAAATGATATGATAACACAGCTTCAAATACATTATTGAGTAAATAAAAAACAATCATTTGCCAAAAGAAACTAATTTATGATATTCGAAAGAAAATGATATCAAATACGAGGGGAATTTATTATAGAATACTGATTTTCTTATGAAAGGCAAGTAATGTGAATGATTTATCAAACATCCATACATGAAAACCATTCATTACATTATTTTGGAATATTGTTTTGGTAATCTTAGATGTTAGTGTGATGGACAAGCTGGTTGTAGAGACATCTGAGGTCTGCATCAAGCAACCACAACACCTCATTCTACATGGGTCCATCTTCTGATGCTGCTTCCAACAGGACCATGCACCGTGTCACACAGGTCAGATCATCTCTAACTGGTTTCTAGAACATGATCATGAGGTCACTGGATTCCAACAGCCTCCACAGTCAGGTCTCAGACCAGTTCAGAAACTTTAGTGGTGAATTGGGAGAATCTCATCAAAGAAGGAACCAATGCTGTCATGTTATTACGGACCAGAACCTCTAAGGAACATACACAATGTGAGAACAATAAGTGTGTTCACCCGCCTTTTCACCGGATGTGTATTTGTTGTATATTGTCCAAAGAGCAAGGTACGCAGTATTTAGCAACGTCTGTTACTCCGGCTTTCCACCGGATGTATAAGTGGCATGTAACGGATGCATTTCCCCCAACAAGTCCATGAGCATTTTAAATGCAAAATGAAAGCAAAAGCGTTACCTGCTTTGATCTCGCAAGGCCACAAAATAACAGAAAACAGCAAAATTTTAAGCAGTTCACTAAACGGCAAGCTAGGAGAACAATGGCAGCATGAACCCAGGAAGGTCTGTGGTTTATTGTAGTTCCATTTACCTCGGCTGTGGAGGTTTCACAGGAAATGACGTACTTGTTTTTTTTTTTTTTTTACTAGTTCACTGTTTTTACCTATGATTTTTGAAATACCGTCAGTCACTCTGAGTTTAACATACAGGCTGAAGCTGAAAATGCTCGTCTACCCCTACTTCCTGCATTAGCTGCAGAGAGAAAATATTGGGGGAAATAGTCAGGTCA
Source organism: Nothobranchius furzeri (assembly GCF_043380555.1). NCBI lineage: Eukaryota > Metazoa > Chordata > Actinopteri > Cyprinodontiformes > Nothobranchiidae > Nothobranchius > Nothobranchius furzeri. Next base: position 43,281,954 of record NC_091747.1, on the reverse strand, counting down.
GAAAAAGCCACTCAGATCTATGTCACACCGAAAATTTGCATTCACGGACTCACCCATCTTGGCTCTGGTCTGTAAAAGGCTGCTGTTGGTTTAGCGTGCAGGAAACAGCAGCGGACGTCTTGACTAGTAGAAGCTAACCATTAGCACTAGCATCTCCATAACATGGCAGAGTTCCTTCTAGTTTGTGTTATTTACGGAAATAAAACGTTAGCGTTGCAGAGCAAACAGGGCCAGTTGTAGAGTCGCGTTGATGTTAGCCAACCAGAGACAAGATGTCTGAATATCAGGAAATAATGAGTAAGACTCCAATCCTGCCATTTTGTGCTCCCGTCTGCACCCAGATCATTTCTACTCCAAGAAACAGCAATGCCAGAGAATTTTTCTCCCACATCAATAGACCCAAAGGGCATTAATTGATTCTAGAGACCACTATCAACGCAATGACAAAAAAATTGTGAACTTGGTCTTTAAGCAACTGGTAATCAAAACCCGACTTTTATTTTGAAAGTGTATGGATGTTTTAACCTGCTTCGTGTTTGACTTCCTGTCTTGCCTGGGCTAAACTGCTTAGTTTGACACGTTCTTGAAGAATACCACATAAAAATAGACTTGAAGCAAACACTTTGATGGAGTGATGCATCCCTATGTTTCTCAGATGCTTCCCGGATGGTGGAAGTGCACCCGTCCATTATCATGGCATCTAATTCCTGTGCTGTACGGTGCCTACTTATACAGTGGAAAGCGGGGGTAATCCAGTGAAAGTCAAATTTAACCAGCAGCCTTTGAGTTTGCACTTTTATTTTTGGGTGAGAAGCTAAAACTTTTGGCACATAGTGGACTCTGCACGATAAACTGCATTAAATATAAGTGAGATTAAAAAAAACTAAATTACATCAAGAACCTTTAAGTTTTAGATTGGTGGCTATGAATGCACCCACAAGTGCATTTTTGTCATGGTGGGTGGAAGTTTCTTTACCCACCCTAGAGGTACCCAACGATAGAGTATCAGCCGGCGCTGAAGTGAGGCAACACCGTTCCTTAAATCCCCTGGCCCTGCCGATGGAATCAGCTGCAGCTGCAGCTCTCCGACACGCCCACCTGCAAAACACTTTGCAGTAACAAGAGCCAGTAGAGAAAATAAGCAGAACCATGACAATTTTCAGTCTAAATACTCTGCATCGGGTCAGTCGGTTTGCTCAGTAAAAGGTGCAATTATGAGGGTGAAAAAAATGAAGCTGCAACATAAACAAATTAGAGATCCACTCTGATACATAGAATGCATCGGATGGCATTAAACCAACTGACCCAGCTAACACAAGCACAATCCAACCTTTAAAATATGCACGATGGTGACAAATAAAATCTATTCCTCTAATGAGTTTTACTGAACCTGCATTCTGCTGCTGCTGTTGGTGATGATGAGCGCTGTGAAAAGGGATTTCTACTTTATTTTTGTTTTGAATCATGAAGGACCTTCCACCACGAGCTCCGAGTATTAAATATGTATTGAAAGGAAAATCTTTCACAGTTGTGTATCTCGTCTCGTCTCGTCTCGTCTTCCTCCGCTTATCCGGGTCCGGGTCGCGGGGGCAGCATCCCAACTAGGGAGCTCCAGGCCGTCCTCTCCCCGGCCTTGTCCACCAGCTCCTCCGGCAGGACCCCAAGGCGTTCCCGGACCAGATTGGAGATGTAACCTCTCCAACGTGTCCTGGGTCGACCCGGGGGCCTTCTGCCGGCAGGACATGCCCGAAACACCTCCCCGGGGAGGCGTCCAGGAGGCATCCTGACCAGATGCCCAAACCACCTCAACTGGCTCCTTTCGATCCGGAGGAGCAGCGGTTCTACTCCGAGTCCCTCCCGAATGTCCGAGCTCCTCACCCTATCTCTAAGGCTGAGCCCGGCCACCCTACGGAGGAAACTCATTTCGGCCGCTTGTATCCGCGATCTCGTTCTTTCGGTCATTACCCAAAGCTCATGACCATAGGTGAGGATTGGGACGTAGATCGACCGGTAAATCGAGAGCCTGGCTTTCTGGCTCAGCTCCCTCTTCCCCACGACAGATCGGCTCAGCGTCCGCATCACTGCAGACGCCAAACCAATCCGCCTGTCGATCTCCCGATCCCTCCTACCCTCACTCGTGAACAAGACCCCGAGATACTTAAACTCCTCCACTTGAGGTAGGACCTCTCCCCCGACCCGGAGGTGGCAAGCCACCCTTTTCCGGTCGAGAACCATGGTCTCAGATTTGGAGGTTCTGATCCTCATCCCAGCCGCTTCACATTCGGCCGCGAACCTACCCAGCAAGAGCTGAAGGTCAGAGCTGGATGAAGCTAGGAGGACCACATCATCCGCAAAAAGCAGAGACGAGATTCTCCTGCCACCAAACTCGACACACTCCACACCACGGCTGCGTCTAGAAATTCTGTCCATAAAAGTGATGAACAGAACCGGTGACAAAGGGCAGCCCTGGCGGAGTCCAACCCTCACTGGGAACAGGTCCGACTTACTACCGGCTATGCGGACCAAACTCACGCTCCTCTGGTAAAGGGACTGAATGGCCCTTAACAGAAAGCCACCCACCCCATACTCCTGGAGCGTCCCCCACAGGGTGCCCCTGGGGACACGGTCATAAGCCTTCTCCAAATCCACAAAACACATGTGGATTGGTTGGGCAAACTCCCATGCCCCCTCCATCACCCTTGCAAGGGTATAGAGCTGGTCCACAGTTCCACGGCCAGGACGAAAACCACATTGCTCCTCCTCTATCTGAGATTCAACTATCGATCGGACCCTCCTCTCCAGTACCTTGGCGTAGACCTTTCCAGGGAGGCTGAGGAGTGTGATCCCCCTATAGTTGGAACACACCCTCAGGTCACCCTTCTTAAAGATGGGGACCACCACCCCGGTCTGCCACTCCCTAGGAACTGCCCCCGATGACCACGCAATGTTGTAGAGACGTGTCAACCATGACAGCCCTACAACATCCATAGCCTTGAGATACCCAGGACGAACCTCATCCGCCCCCGGGGCTCCGCCGCTGTGTAGTTGTTTGACTACCTCAGCAACTTCTGCCCCCGAGATCGGACAGTCCATCCCCAGGCCTCCCAGCTCTGGTTCCTCCTCGGAATGCGCATTGGTGGGATTGAGGAGCTCCTCAAAGTATTCCTTCCACCGTCCGACTATAGCCTCAGTTGACGTCAGCAGCTCCCCATCCCCACTGTAAACAGTGTGAGCGAGTTGCTGCCTTCCTCTCCTGAGGCGCCGGACAGTTTGCCAGAACCTCTTTGGAGCCGATCGATAGTCTTTCTCCATGGCCTCACCAAACTCCTCCCACGCCCGAGATTTTGCCTCGGCAACTGCCACTGCTGCACCCCGCTTGGCTATCCGGTACCTGTCTGCTGCCTCCGGAGACCCACAGACCAGCCACGCCCTGTAGGCCTCCTTCTTCAGCCTGACGGCTCCCCGAACCTCTGGTGTCCACCAGCGGGTACGGGGGTTGCCACCACGACTGGCACCGGCCACCTTACGGCCACAGCTAGCAACAGCCGCCTCGACAATCGCAGAGTGGAACAAGGCCCACTCGGACTCAATGTCCCCCACTGCTCTCGGGACGTGGTCAAAGCTCTGCCGGAGGTGGGAGTTGAAGACCGTCTTGACAGGTTCTTCTGCCAGGCGTTCCCAGCAGACCCTCACTATGCGTTTGGGTCTGCCAGGTCTACGCGGCATGTTCCCTTGCCATCTGATCCAACTCACCACCAGGTGGTGATCAGTTGACAGCTCCGCCCCTCTCTTCACTCGGGTGTCCAAAACATACGGCCGCAGGTCAGATGATACGACTACAAAATCTATCATCGACCTGTGACCTAGGCTGCCCTGGTACCAAGTGTACCGGTGGGCATCCTTATGTTCGAACATGGTGTTCGTTATGGCCAAACTGCGGCTTGCACAGAAGTCCAATAACAAAACACCGCTCGAGTTCAGATTAGGTGGGCCGTTCCTCCCAATCACACCCCTCCAGGTCAAGCTGTCATTGCCCACGTGAGCATTGAAGTCCCCCAGCAGGACAATGGAGTCCCCTGATGGAGCACTATCTAGCACTCGTCCCAGGGACTCCAAAAAGGGTGGGTACTCTGAACTGATATTTGGCCCATAAGCACAAACAACAGTCAGGACCCGTTCCCCGACCCGAAGGCGCAAGGAAGCTACCCTCTTGTCCCCCGGGGTAAACCCCAACACACAGGCAGAGAGTCTCGGAGCTAACAAAAAGCCAACCCCAGCCCTCCGCCTCTCACCCGGAGCAACTCCAGCAAAGTAGAGTGTCCAACCCCTCTCCAGGTCTCGGGTTCCAGAGCCAATGCAATGTGTCGAGGTGAGTCCGACTATATCTAGCCGGTACCGCTCAACCTCTGCCACAAGCTCCGGCTCCTTCCCCGCCAGCGAGGTGACGTTCCATGTCCCAAAAACTAGTTTTCTTGTCCGGGGATTGGACCGCCAAGGCTCCCGCCTTGGTCTGCCACCCGATTCGCATTGCACCGGACCCTTCATGTTCCTCCTGCGGGTGGTGGGTCCACAGTTGGACGAGCCCATGTATCCGGTTCGGGCTGGGCCCGGCCGGGCCCCATGGGCGAAAGCCCGGCCACCAGGCGCTCGCTCACGGGCCCCAACCCCAGGCCTGGCTCCAGGGTGGGACCCCGGTAACCCTCCGGGCCGGGTACTCCGACTCTTCATTTTAACCGCCATGAAAGATCCTTCGAACCGTTCTTTGTCTCACCCTTCACCTAAGACCAATTTGTCATGGGAGACCCTACCAGGGGCACTAAGTGCCCCAGACAACATAGCTCCTAGGATCATTAGGGCACTCAAACTCCTCCACCACGATAAGGTGACGGTTCAAGGAGGAGACAGTTGTGTATGTGTTGTTTATTTATGTTTTGCAGAAAGATGCAGGATACGCCGAATTGTACTTCAGCTTCTGGGATCCTAAACTGATTTTAAAATCTCATTTTGTACAAAATGCCAAACAGGAAGTGAGATAAATGTACAACTTTTTATCTTGATGTACAGTTGAGGAAAGCTTCCATACTTTTCTTTCCACCACAAAAAATATTCTTTTAAACGAAATTGATAAAAATCAACTTTTCTTCTTGTGCACCAGCATGTTGCACAAATTCTATAAATAATGTACTAACAAATATTGATTTATGGACCTCAGGAGAAACCGCAAAAACCCAGAAGCCCCCGTGTTTTTCTGCTTAGGTCTGATTTAAATTTTATGTCCAGAGGCAATGCATGGTATTCTGCTAATTGTGATTTTATTCTCGGCAAAGAATTATGATTTTTTTAGCCTATTTTTCTTTCCTCTAAAGCTGATAGTACAAAATTCATGTCAGGACACAACTACACTGTGTGTGTTTGTGTGTGTGTGTGTGTGTGTGTGTGTGTGTGTGTGTGTGTGTGTGTGTGTGTGTGTGTGTGTGTGTGTGTGTGTGTGTGTGTGTGTGTGTGTGTTGTCAAATGGTCCCCCGCAGGCAGCGCCTCTGTGTCAAAAGGTTGATTTGATTGATACCTCTTATTTCAGAGATTCATGAAGGTCGTTAACCTTGCGAGTCTCTTTTCTGACGCACAAGCGGGGCTGATAACGGCACCGAGCAGGAACTAGAGAGAGCTTCGCAGTAAACATGACAGAATCCTCCAGAATTTATGGCCCTGTGCATGAATCAGTGAGACGTTTATTTCCCTCAGCAGGTATTTAAAGTTATGCAGGATTAAAGTAGAAAAAAAGAAGGTTTCAAACCAAAAGATGTGTATAAACATGCCATGCATTAGTCACTTTTTACTGTAAATGTTAGACAAGGCAGACTATCTGTGCTTGTCTTTTTATTGCTTAATTTTCCTTTCCCTTTTTCAGCTACAAATCGTGCATCTTTCTGATAAATAGACTCATTGACAATGAGGGTTTTATGTTTATTCTGTAGTAAAAGTGTTTACCTTATAGCCACAACCAAAAGTCTGCAGCAACACTACTGACACATAACAGCAAATGAGTCTGAAACAGCACTACAATATGTTGCCACAAAGACTTAAGAGGCTTTGAAGGCTAAATGAAAGAGGAGGATATGATGCTCAGTGATAAAAGTGCTAGAGTTTTCTTCCAGGGAAGTTTGATCGCTGTTCTTGAATGTATTCTTCGGGGACTGAGGAGCGTTTTGCATTGTGCATCCCAAAGGCATGGATGTGTTTTGAAAAGTGAATTAAATTAGACAGTGCTTAAGGTAGAACGGCACACCAACCTCTGTTATGATTTATCATTGGTGACAGTTGTCTCCAGCCCTGTGTGTTACATGAACTTGTTCTGAATTCCGTCTGACAACTGCAGTCAGACTCTAATGCATCAATAGCACATTATTACTTTCCTGTCCGATGCAATCAGCAATCACCTGCATTTCTCAGGTGTATTTATTTAATGTGTGTGTGTGTGTGTGGGGGGGGGGGGGGGGGGTGAAGATTGGTCGGGTATTTAAAGGACATTTGGTGGAAGCCAAGATGACAATGCTTTGCTGGTGTATTTACTGTATATGAGACATACAGATCACCTTGCACTACTTTTGTGTTGTTTTGTGTATTGTCTTGTGCTGCAGGTGGATCACCCCACCACCACCACCACCAGCATGTGCACCCACTAGAGCCATGTCTCAGTTCTAGTTGGCAAACATCCCACACTGAGCTGTTCCGCAAGGAATAGGGATATAAATACCCATTGATATAAACTTTTGATAATGTGGACAGAGATTTGTGAAATGCACTTCTTGTATACTTTCAGTACTGTGGAAAAAAATTGCAAATGTATTTACTAATGTACTTTTAGCACAATTGACAGAAACCAGAATGTTCATTACTAATGTACTTGCAGAACCATGGACAGAGATTTTGATAGTTTATTTCAGAGATATGTGAAGGTTCCTTATGTAGGAAACTTTTTTGTGATTAGCTTAATGAACTGACCTGTATTGGAATGTTTACTATGTGAAGTGCCTTGAGACGACTCTTGTCATGATTTTGGTGCTATATAAATAAACTTGAATTGAATTGAATTGAATTGAAGGTAATTAATGTGAAGATGTATACTTTCAGTGCCATGAACAGCGATTTGACTTATTCACTACTGACGTATACTTTTCAGAACCATGGTCAGATATTTGACATTATTCTGATTAAACATCCAAAGACCAATCAGGTTGATATTATATATTTATATAGGGTATCACAGCTTATTGGTCATAAGTAGAGGTAATATATTAAGTGCTTAACACAGCACTCAATTTACCAAATCCCACACGACTGATTTTTACTTTCAGAACCACAGATAGAGATTTTACTTATTCACTACTGATGTATACTCTCAGAGCCATGGAAAGATATTTGGCTTCATTACTACTGATGTATACTCTCAGAACCATGGGCAGAGATTTAACTTTATTACTATGGATGTGTACTTTCAGCATGGCATAATTGATGTGGGGTACACGTAGGACATGTCCCCCTCATTTCCTGTGTCAGTGCCATCTGCCCCCCACACTTTTTTCGGCCATTTAAGCTGATATTGCAGGGAAAGCTTTCTGAAAGCACCTCAAGCATACACACGCTAGTGCGAATGGATATCTGTGCTGCTGAGCAGAGGCAAGACTTTCCACAGTTTTTTTCTAGACAATGTGAGTTAAGTGATGCTGTTGCATGCAGACAGTGCTAGCTAAATGACCGCTAGGTCATCCCTGCCAACAAATCATGTTAAGCTAGTTACCAGTGTTGTTTTAGCTATTATATCTCTCACTAGTTTATGCTGGGATTAAACTAAATTATCTTTCATTTCTGTGCCAAACTTGTGCTCAGTGTACCTTTCTGCATGTGTTAACACAATATTTATGCCACAACAAACAGATCAGTCAGGGTGGAGCATCAAGACCAGAGGAAAGCAGCAGGGACGATGAAGTTGATGTATACTTTCAGTACCATGGACAGAGATTTGACTTATTCACTACTGATGTATACTTTCAGTACCCTGGACATAGAATTGACATATTCACATACTGATGTATACTTTCAGTGCCATGGACAGAGATTTGAGTTATTCATTACTGATGTATACTTTCAGTTACATAGACATACATTTGACTTCATTACCATGGAGTACTTTCAGAACCGTGGACAGAGATTTGACTTATTCACTACGAATGTATACTTTCAGTAGGGGAATAACTGGGAGCTGGTGGTGGTCAGAGGGACTGGTGGTGCCAGTGTTCAGCAGGCCTCACCTCTGTTGATCGGTCCCAGCGCAGCTATGGCTACATTGTAGCTCATCCCCACCAGCGTGTGAATGTGTGTGTGCATGGTTAAATGACTGATTGATTGTGCTGTGAAGAGTCTTGGAAGAATGTAGAGCCCAAAGAAGCCACAACATAAAAACAGGCCATTTACCAATAACAATAAAATGACCAATACTTTTTCTTGGACTTTATGTTTGCAAGATTATAATTTAGGCTGGATGGTGGGGCTATTAGCATTGCTGCCTCACAGCAATTAGGCTGCAGGTTCAAACCCTGCCTAAAACCTTTTACATGCAGTTAGCATCCTCTCCATGCATGAGTTAGTACTCCAATTTCCTCTACAGACCCTAGGTTCCTAGGTGAGTATGTGATTAGTTGTTTGTCTCTGTGTGACCTTGTGATGGACTAGAGACCTGTAAAGATTGTCCCCCCACCTCTCACCTCATGACTGCTGGAGTTAGCCTCTAAATCCCCTGTGACAGTCATTAGGAAAAACCGTAAAGACATTTAGTCCATTCATCCAGCCATTATTGGTGGCTTATCTGGGGTTAGGCCGCTGGGGCAGCAGCCTAAGCAGGGAGGCCCAGACTTCTCTTTCACCAGCCACTTGGGTCAGCACCTCCAGAGGAATCCTAGGCCATTCCCTGGCCAGCCAAGAAACAGTCGCTCTATCAAAGGAATACAGTGTGTGAGTGCCAGTTTTTATATATAATCATTAGGGATGCACAATATATTGGAATTGATATCAGTATAGCCTGATTTTAGTCATTTTTTAACATATCGGTATTGGTCCAATAAAACTGGGCTGATAATAACTGTCATGACTCCCAGGCTGACACCCTCCTCTGCCTCTGCTGCCTCCTCAATCAAGCCCTCAGCCACTTAATTACCATCACCTGCACCCTGCCATCAGCTCATTTAACTCAACTGCTCCCCCTGCTATATATTCACCAGCCAGCCACCAGTTCCCTGCCAGATTATTGAACGCTCTTTGCCAGTAGATCTTCCAGCGTTTCACCTTGCCTGATCGCTGCCTCCAGACCTCGTTTTCACACCTGACCCCTGCCTAGGACTCTGTCTGCCATTACGGCACTCACCTGTCTCTGACCCCTTCTCTAGCCTGCCCCAATTTACCTGCTTCACCTCATTCTGGATTTTGACCCACGACTCCTCTCCGACTCTGTCTCCAGCCTCGACCTCCTCTGGTAACGTCACATCCAATAAAGATTTTTTTAAGGAACTTTACTGTGTTTGGTGTCATCACGGGTCAAGTTCTGATCGTGACATTGACAGCATCGTGTTTCCATTTGCTTGTCTGTTTCAGAGGGTGCGGGGAGTGATGCGTATTTGTTTAGTCATGTGACAGTGATTGTAATCATCTCAAAAGTGTAAATGTGTGTGGTGTGTGTACATAATAACATAAATTCAGCTTTATTAATTCTCATTCTATACAAAATCTGCTGATTCTTGAAGCATTAATATCGGATATCGGTATCGGTCCAAAACTTTCATATTGGTGCATCTATCATTTTTGTTAGGTCATTGCTAGAAAATTTTCAGCAAAAAACGTTCAAGTGTTTGTCTGCATAAATTGAATGGCTCGCAGGCGGGCAAATTGGACATCCCGGCTGTAAAAAAAATCATAAAATAATCATTGCATGAACTGCTGTTTAAATGTTAAAGCTCTCATTCACTTGTTTTTATCAGTAGGTCCGCAGTGATCTCTGGGGTAAATGAATGCTTTGTGAGTCAATTTCTGTTGAAATGAAGTTCTGGATGCTCCTGTTCCAGGAAGTACAGTTTAGGAGTTAGTAAAAGTTAGGAGGAGGAGCAGAAAATGGTAGGATTTGGAATCTTAATCATTATTATTTGTGAATTTGGACATCTCACCTCTGATTGGCTGATAGCAAAGCAACTCTACCACTGCATCCATATTCTCTGGAATTGTGATGTTTAATCTCCACAGATAACACAAGCTCGAAGGAGTTCTCTCAAGTTGTTGAGATGCTAATGCTAATGGTTAGCTTCTGATGGTGGTCAGAGGGACTGGTGGTGCTTGTGTACGGCAGACTCACTTCTGTCAGTATGCCCCAGGGCAGCTGTGGCTACAATCAGTGGCGGTTCTACATCGAATTACTCCCCAGGCGAGGCCCCCTTTGAGCGCCCCCCCCCCAACCGCCTCCCCCCCACCACCACCACCACACCACCCCACCTGCATGAACACACGCATGTTTTCTTCAAACAGGCATGTTTTATTAGAACGACTATTGAACATTCATTTTTCTAAGTTGCACATATTTACATTAATTACTATGAAGTTGTCAGAATGTAAAGCACTACACATTATATACTGTATCAAAATATATAGAATCAAATATACAAAAACAAACAATAACTAAATATTAAGAATATATGAACATAATAGATAATAAATATTCTAAATAGCAAAAATATTTCACACGTAACAAATTAAAGATAATCACTACAGCATTGCACTAAGAACAGAAAACACAAACTAAAATTAAAACCTAACCTTGATGCAACGTCATCAATAATGTCATCACATGAAATCTGCTCCCCTACTGAGTGATTGATACTAATCAGAGCCAGGTTAGTGAGCTGCCCCTGAAACATAGTTGACCTCAGGTATGACTTGATCAAGTTTTGAAAAGCTCCTCTCAGCTTGAGCCACAGTGACTGGCAGAGCAGTCCAAAAGTTGGGGTAGATCTCCAATAGATCTCATGATCCATAATATTTTAGAATTGCCTCTGAAATTGTAATTTAAACTGACATAAAAAAAACTGTAGACTACCAAAGATGCCAACTTTTACAGAACAAATCATGTAAAAAATAATCAGTGCAGCCATCTGCAATAAATAAACAAGATAGTTAGTGGTGACTGGGGAGTTTTCTTCTGCTTGTAGAATTGTTTTATTTATTATTATGTGAACATGATCAACATGTGTTTGTTGTTGTTCAGGCAGGCCACGGGCTGCAGCGAGCATTTAACAAATCCTAGTTTGAATCAGTAAAAAACGATTCAAGGACTTTTTTCAAACCATTTGAATATTCGTTTAAATATTTCAGCCCAATTAGCTCTGTTAGCAAAGCTACATACCTTTATCTTTCTGCTCTTTTTTCTTTTTTCCCCCTGAATGGGGCACCTGGTGGTTTTAGCCTTTTTATGTTCATCTCTTCTGTTTGGCTCCTGACTCAGTAAGTTTCCTTTAGTCAGGACTAAACAATTTGACCTTGAATGGGGGGGTGACCACAAAATCGTTTTGTTTTTCCTTTTTTTATTCGGCCATTTCACACAATTCAGAGAAACCTGAAAGAATGAAAGGCCTGTGTTTATGATATTATGATTGAAATATGGAAGAACGTTAAGATGTGATTGACTTTAGCCATGTTAATACAGTTGATTCAGCCCCTGCACGCTCATTTCATTTGGGAAAGACGCAGAGGTGAATTCCCCCGCCGCACCCCTCCCCTTCCTGTTCTTTAGACACACGGAGCACGTGAACGTTCTCAGTCAGCAGGAGCGCCTGCAACTGCAGGGGGCGCCAACTTGCTGTTTCCAATCCAGACACTGTCATATGACAGATAATAGAAAACCTCGGTGCGGCGCAGATTTCCTTTTTTTTTTTTTTTTTTTACTCCGCGCTTGTGCGCCCCTTTTGTGTCATGAAAAAATGCCGCCCCGGGCAACTGCCCTGTCTGCCCGTGCCTAAAACCGCTACTGGCTACAATGCATCTCATCACCACCAGGGTGTGAATGGGTGACTGATGGTGCTGTAAAGTGCCTTGGGGGATTCCAGGACTCTAAAAGGCACTATATCAAATACAGGCCATTTACCATTTTAACTATCCAAGATGTGCTCTGCTCTCTCCTGGATGCTAAATCAACAACAGCTTTCCTTATCACAAACCAAAATGGGTGAGTTCGTGACTTTGCAGCTTTTATAATTGGAGTGTTTTCTCATCTAACTTCTATCGGCAGCTAATATAGGAAGTAGGGGTAGAAGACTTCACGTTTAACCTGCAACTCAGAGCGACTAATAGTGTTTCAAACATAACAAAACTGTTTTTCCATGAACTTGCTGTTTAAGGCTGGATCTGTTTTAAGGACAATTGATGGCTATGATCAAGTCACATTTAGAACCTGTTTCTCCAAACTGAGGCTGCTCAGTGAAAAGGAAAGATGCTCATGTTTCACATTCCCACCTTCTTCCTAGACCACGAGAACACCCTGATAGCATAAAGACGCACCAGCCGAACCCTGCTGTTCCCCATAGGAGCGAAAACAACCACGCTCTATGTGTTAACAGCTCCCGTGACTGTGACACACACTCACACACACGCGCCCGCACGCGCGGGGCTCTGCATCTTTAAAAGCGGAATGAAAAAAGCAGCAGAAAACAACACGCAGCTCAGTCCGAGCTGTGGGCTGCTGAGGACTACCTCCCTCTACACTCGGAGCCTTTAGGAGCGCATCAGCTGCTCGGTTCTGGACTCTCATTGCTGGAAGCCGGGGCTGAAGGAGTCACATGACAGAAACGGAGGCAGAGAGCTGGAGAAAAGGAACAGCATCCCACTTCGCACCGCCATACTGTATTTTGAGCCATTTCACATTTTTATTGCAACATTTTACTCCCGCTCGGTGAGTACACTTCCACTGGCATCTTTTTTAAATATTTTTGTCTATATTTTTTTTTTTCTAAGCCTCTTTTTGTGGTCTTTTACATTGCCCCTCCTTTTTTTCTGTTTTTCCTCTTGCTGGTGTTTGAGTTGAGCAGTGACATGGTGGTGGTGGTGCTGGTGGTGGTGGTTTTTCCAACATCAAGTTTTTAGCATGCAGTGATTCTGATCTGTTCAGGAAGCCGTGACTTCGCTTGCAGTTTTGTTTTGAGCAGGTTTTTGGCAGCGTTTCAGATTTTTCCCCACGCTTATCGGTGCTTTTAAAACATTTTTATGATGATGCTGATTTTTGGCTGTTGCTGAATGCTTTGGTTTTGCAGGTTGTTTGTTGGAGTTTTGTGATTTTCAAGTCTCCTCTTTCTTTGCTTTCACTTTGCTCTTTCCTTTCTGAAAGGGAATCATTTTTAAAGCCTCCTGGCGTTTTAACCTGATACTTTTCCTGCAGCTCAGCTCACAGGTTTGTGGTTTTTCGGTTTCTCTCTTTTTCGTTTTGCTGAAGTATTTTTGGGATGTTTTTATTTTTATTTTTATTTTTGACTAGATGATGCTGGGTGGACGAGGGGAGTTTTGATTCTTGAGAGAGTTCAATGCGTTTTTCTTTTCTGTATCAAGAAGGATGAACAGACATTTTCCCTTTTGCAGGTACATTATGAAAACACATCATTCTGTGCTTGAAATAAAGACTGAGGTGACAGATTTGCACCTGTGGCTGATTCATTATTCCATAAGAGGGTCATATTGTTCATTAGATCATACCTGAAGGTTAAGCAGATAACATCCTCATCTCACTCTGTGATCTTAACATCTGATTGGAGGATGTGCTGCATCCAGATCCCTGGAAGATGATGCACTTGTAATGACCTTAAAATAAAAAGTGCACAAACTGATTCCACATTACGGAGCAGAAGCTAGCACTTCCTCTGCTGCAGAAGGCATTTCTTTACAATGCAGTTGGCAAACAAGTTGAGAGCATTAGAAGCACCACTGTAAGTCGCTGATAAATATCGCGCTGCTCTTAAGTGCCTCTCTTTGCTGCTGGGCGAACTCGAATCGGCTTTTCAGATACATAAATGCCCAGCGATGTGACAAATCTGGGTTTGCAGGAAACTGTTAGAGCTAGACAAGAGTGTACGTAAATCCTCCAGCAGACAGGTTTAGCTCCAGATTACTGGGATTGTGCAGGACAGGCATAACAACAGAAATCACGCAGGGCAAAAAACTGGTTTGCATACAAAGATTATACGTGGGTTGTAGTTTTCTTTTTGGGAAACGTTTAACACAAAGAGTAAAACCTGAACTTTTTAAAATAAAGTCTAGCTTTAGTTCATCAGTTAGATGTTTTTGATGTGATTTTTTTAAGAAACGGTTATGAACAATTATTAAACCTGATGCAGGTAGCCCTTTATGTTAAAGTTAGTCCAGATTTACTCATTTGATGATATTATCACATATACCATGATATTATGTATATACAAGTTTAAAAAATAATAATTGTAACTTAATGGACACATTTTCCCAGTTTATCATTGTTATACTTCTGGCTCCCATTAGATTATTTTTCCAACATGCTGCAGACTTTTCAGATCAGCCTATCTGAAGATGTGCTAGCTTCTTCACATTTGTGGACCAAACGCTTTAGAGTCACCTCGCTTCCTGATAAAAGCACCAATGCTTTGATACTTTTAAGCAATTTTTTACAAAATGTTTACAAATAATTGCTATTTATTGGTAAGTTAATGAGCCATAGAGTCACATCTGGTAGGCTTCCTGTAGTACCTCCACTAACCAGCAGGTTTCACTTTGGAAAGGATCAGACAGACATCTGCAGGAATGGCAGCAGAAGAAGAGTTTACAGGAAGTGCACAGATAAAACTGATAATGGATGCTATTGAAAACATAACTACTGATATTTTTGGATTCCCTCTTCTATCCATCTTACCCTGACTGGACTGACAAGCTAACAGCTAGTTGCAATGAATTTGCTTATAGGGAGACCAGGCAGTTTGGGCTTTTAGCACCCCCAATGTCTTTTAGTAGAACAAAATGCAACTTATCTCCTCCTCCTATCTAACGGCTGAAATGTCTCCCCAGCCTTCATTAGTGTTTACAGGAGTGGTTCAAATTCAACAAATCAGCTGTGTTCATGATCTAAAACATGCAGGAAACATGCTGGAAGCAGACTGCAGCACCAAGCATGTCAGCTCAATTATTTTTAAGTCCAACAGACCAAACCGGTACTCTGAAGTTGCAAATGCAGTATTCTGGCCACAGGGAGCAATAAGGGTCTGAGTGACATTTCAACAACCTTGATAAGGGTAATTTTAGCACATTCTGTATCAAGAAATAGATTTAAAAATATAAAATATGTCAAGTATCCCTTTAATAAATCACAGGTGTGCACATTAGCTAGCTCTTCTGTGAAACTCTACAGGATAATTAAAATTTTCCTGCGGGACTAATCATTATATAACATGACATTGGTTCAAGCAATTGAATTTGAATGAATTGATATAATTATTTTATGGTTAGAAATGCTTTAATTAGGTAAATATCTGATTTTTAAATCACCTCTGTGGTTAGCTGTTTGGTCTGAACTAATCTCTGTTTCTCCAAACTGAGGTTGCTCAAGGGGTTGAATAGAAACTTAAATTTTTCATATCCTTTTCACAGAAAAGATCCTTCACATGTAACATCACCATTTCACTTCCTGTTTGTGTTCACCTATTGGCCCACAAAGCAGCTGCAGGCGGACCATTAAACCAAACATAGATGGTTAAAGTTTCAGTGTCATTAAGCAGCGGTGGATCAGGAAGAGGCCCGCTTTTAATCTGGTCATATGAAACATCGATAACTGCTGTAATCCATAGACACGCTTCCATTTTTAATGTATAATGTCGACTAATTAGAGCAATTATAAACATTTTATCAAGACGTGAAAGGCTGTTATCATGTATTGATTTTCCTGCTGCCTGGTGAGTCTGTGGGCCATAAAGCAGATGTAGATAAAGAGACAGTGGGTGGTTTTAATGCCTGTTAATTTGTGCAACAATTTAGGGGCAGAGTTTAGTGACTGCTTGTGCTGTCGGATCAGTAAATCTAAAATCAGACACTATATTTTCAGTTATTTCTTCAGTAATGCTCAACATGTTGTCTAAATGACTCTTTTCAAGAACTTTAATCTATTTAGGATGATCATTTCCGCAAATATCTTTAAGTAGAATGGGGTATAAACATCTAGATTTGATTAGGTGAACCAGGTTTCAGTCAAACACCCAGAATCGGTTCATCTGTGCATCATAACAAGCTAACGCGCCTCCAAAGCCCCCCAGCTGAGAGGCGTCTCCGCCTTGCCATCCACTGCCTGATCTCCTGGACGTCTCTCCTGCTAAACGTAATGATAGCTTCCATTACTTCCTGCAGGGCTGTGTCTCCCCTCCAGGCAGGTCTTCTGTTATCTGGGCCGAGCCAGAACTGCACGGGAGACTCGCGGAGAGGTGCGATAGCGAGTGTGTGCTCGTAGACGTCTGCTGGCATGAATAAAACATCGCAGGGCAGCTCACTGCACGCAGCAGGCGTGTGCTGTAGGGCGTGTTGGGCTTGTTGGTGTGAATGAGGCTGGAGCTGTATCACAGGAAAGCATGTGTCTTATTTATTAACACATAATCAGCTGATTTGCTCGGATTTACTCTAATTTATCTTTGATTTATACTAAATAGGAACCATTAAAGACAAGTAAAAGCTGTCTAGAGCTTTACTGATAATAGTTCCTGCATGTGTTCTGATAAGATTTATTTTGTATAACAAGCAGCATTATTTGGGTTGTATTTTTTGCTCCAGTGTGATAAACTGCTGCAAAGCTGATCCAAAGCTGTAGAAAAGTTGGGATTGCACAGAAGCGACAAAGGTTCCTGCAGATTTTCTTGTTCCTTTTGCCTCAATAATAAATAATTGCGGCTCAGATTGTTTGTAGTTTGGTCTCCCATTTATCTAAAACTTCTCTCACACTTGTTGCACTTTTACATTAAAAGAAAACTAAATGAAGAACAGCTCCAGATGCCTGCAAGGCCTCTGTGGCTGCTTCAAGTGAATAATTGGTTTGACCAAGAACCCTCACACACACTTTATGACGTTTAAGAAGCTCTTTGTTTAAAATCTCAGATTTGTATTACATCTCCTGCAACTGATTCACTCTACAGAGATGCAGAGTCAAATCTTCTAAACTAAAGCGTCACATATCAGTGAGGTGGAGAGTGATTCAGGATGGAAATAAACTGATATAGGGGTTATATTGCTGATACCGCTATGCAGAGGTTGATGGTCGATGCTGATTTTTGTGGACCAGTTTTCATGGCCTATATCTCAACATTTTGCACCTTAAATACATGCTTTTGCACATTAAAATGCCTCTAATATTAGTTGATGCACAACTTTTCAGAATCTGATGCGGTTCCTGGACACTCACTTTAACCGACTGTTGAATCTTAATTTTGTGCACTGCTCAGTGTTAACATCAAACATGCAATCAAAGTTTATCAAACAAAAATACAGAAAAAAAAACCTGGTAAATAAAACAACAGTCAGTTGATGAAAATGTTTTAAAGCTTTTATTAAACATATGTTTTTCAGCAGCACCAGTCTGCAGCAGCACTGGGCTGCCTGCAGAGGCGCCTGACTTAAAACCAGCTCTATTGAAGATGCGTTTCAGCCGATGGCGATATTTAAATCACTGGTAAAAGTTGGCCAGATTTATTGGTCTACCCATAACTCAGGATTGTGAAGTTAGTATCTAACTGATAAAATGAAAACATTTGATCCACATTCTTGTGAACGAAAAGTCAGAATTTTTCAATTAGGTCTGTATTTGTTTAGCATTTTACTCTTATTTCTTCTCAGTTTCGACAGATTTAAGTTTTTCTTGTTTTGACCTTACAACATTTTAAGTTAAAGCCTCTACTCAAGTTGGCTCACATATTTGCACTGTCTGACTCAAATAAGAGCTCCTACTATGAATTTCTGACAGACAAATTTTGTTTTGCGATTTTTGACACATTCATAATTCCAGTGAGGACAGCCTTGGAACTTGGGAATGCTGTTGAACTCCCTCGGGAACACCGTCTGTCACCATCTACAGCTGAGTTTACAGCAACGATTCTAACCGTTCAGATCACAGAGGTGTTTATGTCGACCAGTGTGGGTTTTCCACAGGCTGATAGCCGAAGCGCAGTTTAAATGTAAATAAAATCAACCTTTTTTTTGGTCTAAAATAACTAATATTGAGCAGTAGCAGCTGCATTTTCATTTTCCTGCTTGTTGATTTACCAAATTTACACAAGCTAACCAATTTATTCAAAAATCTGCACTTGCACATGAAATAAACGTTTTTACTTTTTAATCAAATTTTAATAAAAATACAAAAATGTGCTAAATGTGTTCAATTAGTAAATCATTAAAACTCTTTGATGGATAAAAGTACAAAAAAGTCCAGCTTATTGTTGCCTGACAGACAAATCGCAGGGCACAAACATTTCTAATGAGTGGCAGCAGCTCCCAAAGCTTTCATTTACTGGTGTTCCAACAACGTCTGCTCCCACGTGTGAAACAACATTTATTTTAGCGGCTGGAGAACTTTTGTTTTTTCACACTCCACTTTATCACTAATGCAGCATAAATGAAGAGGCCTGCAGAGAGCCATTCATTTACCGTTACGACTGTTAATCCAGAGTTTTTTAAAACCGGATTAGAGAAGTTTTCTCTTTCATTAGCAGGAGCCGCTGTGAATGCAATGGTCAGATAATTAAAACAGGAGCCCTGATGGCTTAAAGCAACTTACACAAATGGCATATTTTAATATAAACAATTAAAAGTGTTCTGAATCCTGTATGATTCTGTTTCCTAAATGCAATAGAGCCACAAAACAAACCTGCTTCATGTTCGAGGCTCTTTTTCTTTTTTTGGCTCAAATGACCCATCTGAAATAATAGTTTAGCACTTAACTGCCAGTTTTCTGAGTTATTTATTTGATCTCACAAGTCATAAAATAGTCATTTAAGACTACTAAATCTAAAGAACAGGGTCAAACTGAGTGACTTTGCAGTATCTGCTAAGAAAAACCTTTTAAATAAAGCAGCAACAAAATGAGAATTAAATGAAAACAGTATTTTATTGGAACTGATAATTGATAACTGAGAAACTGGATTCAGAGAAATGAACCAGAAAGAAGAGGTGTCATGTGATCTCTTGGACAAACTAAGTTTTGATTTGCTGCCAAAATCTTAAACTTTTTTTAATCAGAAAAAAGTTTAAATATGTAAGACAAATCTTTTAATAACCAAGTTAATATTTCTTGGTTTACAATTTTAAGTATTCCAACAAGCTCCTTTTAAAATGAAGAATAATGAGTTTACCAATTGTTTTCACCCGGACCGTTTTAAGCGTGACACACTGAGCCTTATCCCTTCAGTATAGACTGATGAAAGAGGACTAGCAGCGCTAAAGATGTGTTTACTTAAAGGTTTAACTGAGCCAATGATGTTAGCTGCTGTTAGCATTATTGACACCAGTTAGCATTAGGCAGCTAATTATGTGATGATGCAGCTGCTTTCTGTTACTTTAGATTGGGTTTTTAGGGACGTCACTGGCACTACTCTGGCCTGATGATACTGAATGTGGCCAATTTTGATTTTATTCAAAAGGGTTTGGTAAAATGAATATTTTAAAAAAGTAAATCTTTAACATGGAACATCAAGTAACACACCATGGTGAAGTTACAGGCTAGGAAAAATGTCTGGTTGTTTCTTTTTGCTGAAGAAGGAGAAAAATTGTTCAGTTTGCTCAAATTAAGTAAATAATTTAGAAAATGCATGTAAATCGTGATAAAACTTGCTGTTTTACTTTACAACAATTGTGATGTCGTAGACTCACCCATAAAATGTAATAATTTTTTGGGAACTTCCAGAAGAATTTTTTTTATTATAGATAGGTCCCAAATGCAACCATTACATCAGATTTGTATTTTCAAACAAGTTAACAGAACAATTTAGATCCACACTCAAACATAAATATAGGATTTGTATTGTTTTGTTGATGAAACAAACATTTTTAATAGGGAGGGACAATGTATCTGCATCAATATTGGTATCGGCCGATGTTACTCATTTCTTAACATATCGGTATCGATTTAATTTAAAAAAAAACAAGCCGATATTAACAACTGGTATTTTTTCCATCTCATCTCCATTTGTTTGCCTGTTTCAGCTGGTGAGGTGTTATTGTTTTGTCATGTGAACAGCGAATGAAATCCTCTCAGAACCGTAAATGTGTGTGTTGTGTGTACATAATAAACTAAACTCAGCTTTATTTATTTTCATTCTATACAAAATCTGCTGAATTTAGAAGCATTAATGTCAATATATTGATATCGGCAAATATCGGTTATCAGCCATAACAGTGATCTTAATATCTGATATCGGTATCGGCCCAAAGTTTCATATCAGTGCATCACAAATTTTTAAATTGACAAATTTCCAATTGAATCAAAAACAACGGCCCAACAGGAATAAGAATCTAAACATGATATTTTGTATGGATCTAACTTTATTGCTGGTACACATGCTTATTATTTTTTTAAATGTATTTATTTTCTCTCCAACTACGTATAATTTAACCGTACTGTTATAAAGCCATACACAGCACAGTGTACAGATCTTGTTTTATTACACGTCTCAGCATAATATTCCATGTTTTCCACGTCAGTCGGCCAGATATCATCATTAAAGTTTAACCCTGAAGCAGAAAGATGACCTCGCTCTCCTGTTTTTGTCTTATTCCCTTTCTGAATAAAACAGAAAGGCTTCTCCTTATGGAAATGTTGCAACATCGGATCTGTGTTGCTTCATAACAACGTCTATGAGTGAAATATTCACACACACACATGAGCAGAGAAAGCACAACGACTTCTGCTGCTGCTGACCTTCAGAAGCAGATTGAATGTTATTTTTAAGAGGATTTGTTTTGTTTCCTTGCTGGATGAATGGTAGAAAACCAGAGAATAAAAGAATCCAATGTTTAGAAAAGCAATTAACATTTTTTATCTGCATAAAAGAAAAATGTTTTTACCCACAGACGCACAATCTTAAACAAAGGATAAAATATAGGAATAAATTAGGTTAATTTAGTAAACAAAACCATAATGAGTGTGGGAACATCATCTCATGGTTGTCCTCAACTCCTCTCCACCTCTTAGAGATTGTCATTAGTGGTTTAGACAGATGGTTAGTGGGCTGGCTCAGGTACAGGCAGACCCAGCATCTGCGATTCAGCTGCATACGGTGAGTCTGAAAGACTGTGCAGCTAAAACAGAAAGTAAGGCAGAGGAGTGGTGTGGAGCTCTGCTGAAGCATGTGGCAAAGGCCTCCAGATGCTGCAGAGAGCCACCGAAGCAGATAATGTCCTGCCTAGATTACCACAGGGACCACAATTACATAGGAGACGGCCTCTCTGGGTCAGCTGCAAGCTGGTTCTGCAGGGATCAGCTGTTCTCGGAGTCCTCCTCCTGGACTCAGCTGTCCCTCACCTGCTCCTGGCTGGTCTGTTCACAAATGGACAAACTTCCTTATTACTTATGGGCAGAGAGACATATTGACTTTGTGTTTGGATTATAGTCCAGTCCTCTAACTTTACATCTCTATAAGGTATTGCAATCTGCTCAGAATCAGTGCTTTATTATTCTGGGACGGTATTTACAAGCTCAAATGCAACATCTCTAGGATGCATCCAGAGGTCAGGTCCATGCAGATATTTGCAGAGAAGCACTGACTGTGGTTTTTAGGACCAAGGCCGAATTCTGATTCATCTACAGCTCTGACCCGCCTTTACAAAATTTGGCAGCGTCCAATTTGTCTGAAAAACTGTAATTATATGATATGCTTTAAAAAATTCCAATTCACTAGAAAAGTTGGATTATGTTTAACTTCCACATGATAAATAATCTTTATGGTGTTAATTAGTGATGGGGAGCTCATAGATGGCATCTGAGCTGCAGAGACAATCTTTCCAACATTTTTAAATCGAGGCTGACCGATATGTTTATTTTTTAAGGCTGATTCAGATACCGATTTTTTAAGAATTTTGTTGCTGATAGCCGATATTTAAAGCCAATTTTTGAGGTATATATATATATATATATATATATATATATATATATATATATATATATATATATATATATATAAATGTGTGTGTGTGTGTGTGTGTGTGTATATATTTAGCAGCACATTGATTGTGAAAGACAACTGAACACTCACTGTTTGCAATATAAGTCAATAAATCGCTTCATATTTATTGAACTTCAAATATAAAACAAGCTCAAAACATTTAGCAGTTGTTGGCCACTCAGGTGTCTGTTTTGTTTATTTATTTATTTATTGGCTTGTAAAATTATTGTGGCCGTTGGCTGACATAGAAACTGTGATATATCGGCCTGATATATTGGTCAGCCTCTATTTTTAAATGCTAATCAGGTACAATCAGATGCAAAATTATGACAAAACAATGTAAACTAGGTGTATTCAAGGTGCGGCCCAGGGGCCATTTGCGGCCCTTGGAGTGATTTTATTCGGCCCCCGCTTGCATTTCTAGAATGATTAATTCTGTCTCAGCAGCAGTTTTGGATATGAAGTGATACTTTCTAACATTTTTATGTTCAGAATTTAACGAGTAGGTCTGTGCTGGATCTACTCTTAGGAGTAACCATGAGGAAGAAAATGTTTCCCTTTGGAAGGAGAAAAAAAAATATATATATAGTTTTGTTATTATTTATTATTTAATTAATTTATTTTTGAATTTGTTTATTTTTTGTAGGTCTGCTAGTAACTTGAAGATTTTGGCTCTCGTTTTGAAAAGTTTGAACACCACCGATGTAAACTACAAGAAAAAGACAAAACCAAACAAAAGGAACTCATTACAAACCGCAACAATACTAGAAGAGCTCAGCAAGCATCAGAGGTGTAAACACAATATTACGTATATCAACTTTAATAAAATACTAAACAACTAAAAGACACAAAAACACTCATTTGACAATAAAAAGGGCACAAATGACTTCATGGAGACGCAATGTTTGGTACAAAATGCTAAGAAAAATGTAAACTGAGTGCAGAGACACAAAACGACTGATATAAATGCATCAGAAAAGACAATGAGACACTTTAAAAAAGACAAAACAAAGATATAAAGACTTATCTCTGAAATAAGGGAACAGTCAGACACTAGTGACTAAAATAAAGCTAAATACTCAGAGATGTAACCTGAATATAAAAGAAACTGAAGATGATGAAATGCAGAACCTAGACAGGAAAAAGGAAATGCAACATCCATAAGAGATGAGATCACAACAGAGAAAAACAAAACGCATGTAAAACAAACCAAACGGGAGGCTCGGGCGTGAGGCTCAGGTTGTTTGTTTTGTTTTGGGACAGAGCGCTCGCTTGTCGCTTCACTGAAGCAAAGAGTTTGGACTTAAATGTGTGTCTTGTGTGTGTGGGAGTGGGCCTGACACTAAACTAACCTCGCTCACTCAGACTGCAAATGGAGAAGGGCGTGATGGTAATGTAGGCAGGCTCTTAAAAGGATTTGCTCTAGTGAATCAATGTTTTTACATTAAACTCCTCTCCTCTGTTAGTTCAACGCAGGAAAATTAAAGTGAGTGTTTGTTTAGTTGAGTCACTTGTTTATTGTGTGGGAAAGTAGAAAAAGGGACAGGAAGAGAGAATTCCTGCCAGTCAGGGGAAGTCTGAGCTGAGCAGTGTTGGGAACGTTACTTTTAAAAAGTAATTAGTTATAGTTACTGATTAATTTGTCAAAAAAGTAACTCAGTTACTAACTGAGTTATGAGATTATAAAAGTAACTAATTACCAATATAAATAACTACTTAGTTACTTTTTTCATTAAAGAATGCAAGAAAAATGGGTTCCCCTGTTAATTAAACACTTAATTTACTATAAATCCCTACAATAGTGAAATATAAATGACTATTGACTGGAACATAATAAAATATATGTCCAAATGTTTTTTTATAAACCTGACTAATTTAAATAAATAAGCACTTAACAGGAGGAACTACTAACAGGAGCATTACACTTATCTAGACTATTAAAAGGTCACTGTGTGATATTTAACAAGACCCCAATCAGCTAAAATTTAAAATTGCAAACAGAAACACCTGTAAAGGTTCCCGAGCCTTTAAATGGTCTCTCAGTCAATTTAAATTACAGAAATGAATGTAATTTTGCACAGCATTTTAATTTTTCCAGCTTCACATAATTATGTGTTTTAGTAGCACTTCTGTTGCTGGTAATCTAGTAACGGTTAAATAAATAAATAAAATCCTTTAAAATGACACTACAAGAGGCACAAGCCTGATGGAGGACTTACATTTACTAACTTGGGTCAGACCCAAACACAGAAGAGCTGAAGCTGGGTGGTAAACACACACGGGTAGTTCTAATGACACCTGAGCTACAAGGGGAGTAAACACATGATCAGGAACAGGTTACAGTTGGATGATCTATGAAGATCGTGACGCCTGAGCGGTGAACAGGTGAGCGGACCTTCGGGATGTCCCTCTGTCATGCTAAGAAGGACACGGCTGCAGCCGTAGACTATTCATCACATCTTCCTCGTTCTTGATGCACTTGAATGAAAACGTCTACCTCTTTAGCTCCTGATGAGCTGATGACAGCTTCAACACACCACACTGCTTAATGTACACATTTTCTTTTGATAAAAGAAGACGGTAATTAATTAGTTTGCTCGTTACTGAAAAAAAAGATTTTTTTTAGTAACGAGGTTATTTTAAACGGCATTATTCCCATCACTGCTCTGTTGGGTCTACAGCAGGCAGCGACTGAGACAGTGAGAACACTGAGGGTCTCGGCCCACCCGGCCAATCATCATCGTGTTTGTAAATGTGTTACCGACACCTCTCTCTCCCTGGCTGCAGCTGAAGTGTGGCGGTCAGAAAGCATCACACTGTTGCTCAACGTTCGACAAGCACATAGTAACGCACAACCTTCCGTCCCCGGTAACGGTAATGGTGTTGCAACAGTGCAAAAGTAGTTAATTAGATTATTCCGTTACCTAAAAAAGAATGCCGTTAGTAACGCCGTTATACTTAAACACTGTTACTCCCAACACTGGAGCTGAGTCAAGACCACAGTAAATATGTCAGAATCATTGTTGCGTTTGGTGTTGATCTTTATTACGTAATCCACTATGATTGGAGCCCCGTTAGCTGTTAGCATGTCATTTTAGTAATTAAACTGTTCCTTTAAATCAAGGTCTTTTAAATGTATTGATCCTGAACCTTCCATACAGCCCAACTAATATATTAAGATTGAGGCCAATATCGTCTCGTCTCGTCGTCTCGTCTTCCTCCGCTTATCCGGGTCCGGGTCGCGGGGGCAGCATCCCAACTAGGGAGCTCCAGGCCGTCCTCTCCCCGGCCTTGTCCACCAGCTCCTCCGGCAGGACCCCAAGGAGTTCCCGGACCAGATTGGAGATGTAACCTCTCCAACGTGTCCTGGGTCGACCCGGGGGCCTTCTGCCGGCAGGACATGCCCGAAACACCTCCCCGGGGAGGCGTCCAGGAGGCATCCTGACCAGATGCCCAAACCACCTCAACTGGCTCCTTTCGATCCGGAGGAGCAGCGGTTCTACTCCGAGTCCCTCCCGAATGTCCGAGCTCCTCACCCTATCTCTAAGGCTGAGCCCGGCCACCCTACGGAGGAAACTCATTTCGGCCGCTTGTATCCGCGATCTCGTTCTTTCGGTCATTACCCAAAGCTCATGACCATAGGTGAGGATTGGGACGTAGATCGACCGGTAAATCGAGAGCCTGGCTTTCTGGCTCAGCTCCCTCTTCCCCACGACAGATCGGCTCAGCGTCCGCATCACTGCAGACGCCGAACCAATCCGCCTGTCGATCTCCCGATCCCTCCTACCCTCACTCGTGAACAAGACCCCGAGATACTTAAACTCCTCCACTTGAGGTAGGACCTCTCCCCCGACCCGGAGGTGGCAAGCCACCCTTTTCCGGTCGAGAACCATGGTCTCAGATTTGGAGGTGCTGATCCTCATCCCAGCCGCTTCACATTCGGCCGCGAACCTACCCAGCAAGAGCTGAAGGTCAGAGCTGGATGAAGCTAGGAGGACCACATCATCCGCAAAAAGCAGAGACGAGATTCCCCTGCCACCAAACTCGACACACTCCACACCACGGCTGCGTCTAGAAATTCTGTCCATAAAAGTGATGAACAGAACCGGTGACAAAGGGCAGCCCTGGCGGAGTCCAACCCTCACTGGGAACAGGTCCGACTTACTACCGGCTATGCGGACCAAACTCACGCTCCTCTGGTAAAGGGACTGAATGGCCCTTAACAGAAAGCCACCCACCCCATACTCCTGGAGCGTCCCCCACAGGGTGCCCCTGGGGACACGGTCATAAGCCTTCTCCAAATCCACAAAGCACATGTGGATTGGTTGGGCAAACTCCCATGCCCCCTCCATCACCCTTGCAAGGGTATAGAGCTGGTCCACAGTTCCACGGCCAGGACGAAAACCACATTGCTCCTCCTCTATCTGAGATTCAACTATCGATCGGACCCTCCTCTCCAGTACCTTGGAGTAGACCTTTCCAGGGAGGCTGAGGAGTGTGATCCCCCTATAGTTGGAACACACCCTCAGGTCACCCTTCTTAAAGATGGGGACCACCACCCCGGTCTGCCACTCCCTAGGAACTGCCCCCGATGACCACGCAATGTTGTAGAGACGTGTCAACCACGACAGCCCTACAACATCCATAGCCTTGAGATACCCAGGACGAACCTCATCCGCCCCCGGGGCTCCGCCGCTGTGTAGTTGTTTGACTACCTCAGCAACTTCTGCCCCCGAGATCGGACAGTCCATCCCCAGGCCTCCCAGCTCTGGTTCCTCCTCGGAATGCGCATTGGTGGGACTGAGGAGCTCCTCAAAGTATTCCTTCCACCGTCCGACTATAGCCCCAGTTGACGTCAGCAGCTCCCCATCCCCACTGTAAACAGTGTGAGCGAGTTGCTGCCTTCCTCTCCTGAGGCGCCGGACAGTTTGCCAGAACCTCTTTGGAGCCGATCGATAGTCTTTCTCCATGGCCTCACCAAACTCCTCCCACGCCCGAGATTTTGCCTCGGCAACTGCCACTGCTGCACCCCGCTTGGCTATCCGGTACCTGTCTGCTGCCTCCGGAGACCCACAGACCAGCCACGCCCTGTAGGCCTCCTTCTTCAGCCTGACGGCTCCCCGAACCTCTGGTGTCCACCAGCGGGTACGGGGGTTGCCACCACGACTGGCACCGGCCACCTTACGACCACAGCTAGCAACAGCCGCCTCGACAATCGCAGAGTGGAACAAGCCCCACTCGGACTCAATGTCCCCCACTGCTCTCGGGACGTGGTCAAAGCTCTGCCGGAGGTGGGAGTTGAAGACCGTCTTGACAGGTTCTTCTGCCAGGCGTTCCCAGCAGACCCTCACTATGCGTTTGGGTCTGCCAGGTCTACGCGGCATGTTCCCTTGCCATCTGATCCAACTCACCACCAGGTGGTGATCAGTTGACAGCTCCGCCCCTCTCTTCACTCGGGTGTCCAAAACATACGGCCGCAGGTCAGATGATACGACTACAAAATCTATCATCGACCTGTGACCTAGGCTGCCCTGGTACCAAGTGTACCGGTGGGCATCCTTATGTTCGAACATGGTGTTCGTTATGGCCAAACTGCGGCTTGCACAGAAGTCCAATAACAAAACACCGCTCGAGTTCAGATTAGGTGGGCCATTCCTCCCAATCACACCCCTCCAGGTCAAGCTGTCATTGCCCACGTGAGCATTGAAGTCCCCCAGCAGGACAATGGAGTCCCCTGATGGAGCACTATCTAGCATACGTCCCAGGGACTCCAAAAAGGGTGGGTACTCTGAACTGATATTTGGCCCATAAGCACAAACAACAGTCAGGACCCGTTCCCCGACCCGAAGGCGCAAGGAAGCTATCCTCTTGTCCCCCGGGGTAAACCCCAACACACAGGCAGAGAGTCTGGGGGCTAACAAAAAGCCAACCCCAGCCCTCCGCCTCTCACCCGGAGCAACTCCAGCAAAGTAGAGTGTCCAACCCCTCTCCAGGTCTCGGGTTCCAGAGCCAATGCAATGTGTCGAGGTGAGTCCGACTATATCTAGCCGGTACCGCTCAACCTCTGCCACAAGCTCCGGCTCCTTCCCTGCCAGCGAGGTGACGTTCCATGTCCCAAAAACTAGTTTTCTTGTCCGGGGATTGGACCGCCAAGGCTCCCGCCTTGGTCTGCCACCCGATTCGCATTGCACCGGACCCTTCATGTTCCTCCTGCGGGTGGTGGGTCCACAGTTGGACGAGCCCATGTATCCGGTTCGGGCTGGGTCCGGCCGGGCCCCATGGGCGAAAGCCCGGCCACCAGGCGCTCGCTCAAGGGCCCCAACCCCAGGCCTGGCTCCAGGGTGGGACCCCGGTAACCCTCCGGCCAATATCATAATCTGATATTGCTGTTATGGCAATAATTAACTCATTCACTGCCAGCCGTTTCCTGAACAGAAAAGCCCTTCGCTGCCAGCGTTTTTAAGTGTTTTTACAGTTTTTTTTAGGAGTCACAGAGCGTTGCGCGCTAGGATGATGTCAACGCCAAAACTACTCAAATAAAGAGTAGGCTCACCTCTTACATCAGAAAGAATCTGCACGTTTTGAGCATTATCCGTTCTTTCATAGTCCGTTGTAGAATTGTGATCAGCAGAAGCTTTTCCGGTTCGCGCCTCACTTTTTTTACAGCAGCGGCCCAAAGCGATCTCCTAACACGTGGATTTTCTGCTTCATGATTGTGTGACGTATGCGGATGAAGATTAGCTTTAGAGCTGGGATGTTTGTTCTCACGGTGCAGGGGCTCGTTCTGACGACCACACAGTAAAAAAAACTGCAAATGACAACTTTTGTCGTCAATGGCAGTGAATGAGTTAATATTTATCAATATTGCTGTACATGCTTGTTGTATTGTTGCTGCATCCTCTGTCATTTCTGCCTGTTGTCTATATGGAGCACTGTTAAGCCGGGTCCATATTCGGAGGCGACAGTGGCGTGGAACAGCAGCGGACGCCGCTGCTTCAAACAGAATCCATTATTGTCTATAAGACTGATCCAAACCAGCCACGGCGTGGAACATTTCAGGTGCGTCCCAGAAGCATCTTGTCCCAAAAGATAGGATCAGGTTCCCTTTTTTGCTACAAACCGCCTCTGACCGCAGTTAAAATAGGGCTAGACAGGAAATCACACACGGTTTCAGTGTAAAATGTCTGGTAATTTTCAAAATAAAAGACTATTGCAGAGATGTGATTTCTTATGTTGATTACATCAAAACATGTGACCTAATGGCTTTTTTTACTCCCAGCATCAGTCGAGAAGTGCAACAGTGTGCTTTTCAAGGCTTTAATCCTGGCTTAGGAGAGCCACAACATAATGTATCAAACATGATCTCCTTCTTTTTGGTTTGATGGCAGATGGCATAAACAAACCATGACCTTTGAAGTCTTGAGGGATTTTGTTATCTTGCGAGTTCAGCGACGACTACAGCAGTGAAGCCGCTCTGCGGCTGAGACTCCCCCAGTGTGGATTGATGCGCCGCAAAACACGCAAGTAGACCGTTCCACTGCCATTATGTGCTGCTGATGCCCCCAGTGTGGAACCGGCGTTAGCTAGCGATGGAATACCTCAAGGAGTGTATTGACACACTAGACAAACTGTGTCGGCACTGTATTGACACTGTGTTGGTCATTCAATAGTGACATCTGCAGTATTTCTAAAATCATTGCAGGTAAATAAGATGGAAAAGCTTACATGCTGCAAACCCACACCAGGTGTGCAAGATTTAATTTCCTGAAATCAAAATATTACATCATTATGGAATTTAATTTACTCAATTTGTTAAGTTAAGTTGTTTATGAAAGGAGTTTAACATTTGCTTATAACCTTTGTGTAAATGCTACAATGAGTTGGCATGTTAAATCTTCTGAATGTGTCCAATAAAAATCAGAAGTAAACGTTTTGACTTATGTAAATGTGTTAACCTCTGTGTTAGATCATACAAAATAAAAGACTAAATATGGATTCATTTATGCATTTTTATTGAGGAGCAAAAGTTTCTGCAGTGTGTTTGCTCCAAGGCCACTTCTGCTCTTAGACACCAGTTCCCCTGCCTTAGAAACCACTCTTTCACAGGGTACAGATGAAGGTGGTGTGCATAACACACACACAAATACACACACACACACACACACACACACACACACACACACACATCATGAAAGTACTTGATTAATTAAAGCAAACATTTCTTAAACATACCTTCCTGCTTGGTAGAACATATGAGGGTGCAATGAGCTTCAGGAGCTCCCGGAATCCCTCATTTTCGACAATGGTGAGTGGCTGGCAGTCTTTGATGATCATGTTAACCACAGCCTCATCCACTGCTTGCTTGTCAGGAACTGCAAGCCAAAAGGAAATACTTTTTTAAAAGCTTTAAAAAGCTTATTAAAATGATTTTACAAGCAATACTACAGAGTCACACAAAGCCTTTTGTGTGTAATAGACTATTTTTGACAATTCAGATTTTTTTTGTGATAGTTTCAACATACCTGGGGTATCTACCAATTCATCATTGCCATGCCGAGCTATAATGCCTCAGCATTGATGAAGTGCTCTTATTGGAGTAAGACAGCTCTGTGGAGCAGAGCCGACACTTCACCTACAATAAAATAAATAGTTAATTTATCTGAAAACAATTTAAGCCTATTACCAGAGAAAGACTACAAACACATTTAAAATACAGAAATAACAGTAAACGTTGCTGGAGACAACAATTTACCTTTTTTGGCGTCAAAAGATCAAAATTATTCCAGACTGGGGAAAACTTCTTGGAACGATCCATGAAGTCAGCGGAGAAAAGTGAGCGTGAGGGTAAGGAAAAATCCAAAATCCAACAGCAAAACTCTATCCAACAAATCCACAACATGTCGATACAGTTTGTTTCCTTATTAACACAATTTGGCGCGGCGCATCCAAACGACACACTTCCTGTGTCGGTCACGTGATATTTTCTTACAGTGATACGCGCACCGATACGGGGTTTCACTCTTGTGCAGTCGACACTGTGCTGACGCGCCAGTGTCGTCCGTCCCACCACTAGCGTTAGCCTCTCACCAACGCTTGATGGAGAGATAAACTGGCTGTTAATATTTGCCCAGCTTTACTTTGTTGATCAATACTGATCAATTAAAAAATCACTAGTATTAGCCGATACCGGTGTTGATGCCAATATATCATGCATCCCTAAATCCAACAATCAGACCTCAAAAAGAGCGGTATCGAAAGTCAGGACCCCTCTGTGGGCTTTAGCTCTGACTACTACAGATATTTTTAGAACAAATGTTGTGACTTATCTTTCAGTTTTGAGATACACAAATTATTTTCATCTAAGTGGCAGAAACAGGCATCCATACAAAAAGTGTCAAATAATAGTTAAAAAAATAATGATTTTACTGTTAAAGAATCATCTTATGATATTGTTGCCATATAACCCCCTCCTACATACTTCCAACCTAAGTAAAAACTGCCATTCTGCACAGGGAGGAAATAAAAAACACTCAATTATACAAAGATAATCAAGAGTCATGCAAGGAAGAGGCTGCAAAAGCTTACGAGGAGGATTTTCAGTGACGGGTAGCAGTGGTAGAAATCTCCCATAGTAGATATTTCGAGGAGATTTAAACTGAAACGGAGAATAAAGAGAGATATTTCCACACAGAGGCATCTTGACTCACATACTCATGAGGATCATGACCTCAATTTTTCAGAGTCTGACTCTACAGGAAAGGCCCAGGTGCACTCAAGGAGAGATGGCTAGCTAGCGCGCTAGCTAGTGAGTTTGTGTAACCCTGAGGGCAAAAACATGTTCACAGAGCAAACCTTTTGTTTCTCTCAACAAACGCTTCACTCTGGCAAACGGGGGACTGTTTGTGATGGGGAAATGTATTCCACTCCAGATTTAAATTTGGATTTCTGCTGACAGGGAATCTTACATTTTGTTAAACAGTCTCATGGAGGGAAATTCTGTTTTGCTACTGATGAAAAATTGTTATTTTATCTCTCTTCTTTTTATTTCACTATTTAATAGTATATAATTTGCCTTCCTTTGTAAAAAAAATCTGCTTAAATAGTGATTTTCTTTGCTGTTTTAGCATCATTATCATAGCAGCACAACATAATCATATCAATAAAGCGTATTAAGTGTAACCTGAATAAGCAGCGGGTTTTTTTGTTACAGCAGAGTGTCCGTTATTCAATTTCCCCTTTAAACAACAGAATTGTGCTTGTGAAACATTAATAGCTGGTTGACATGTCACAGCGAGCTCCTCTGTCAGGTGTAAATAAGGCTTCATTCTTCATATCGATTTTTCCTCCAGGTTTTAAATCAGGGGAAATCAAAGAGCACATTGTGGCGAGTTCGCCGCATTACCAGCGGCGTATTCTGTTCCGTTTCCATCCATTTGATTTTAAACATCATTAGCCAACACCAGCCCTGTAACAGATATATGTGTCTGGGGTATTGGACTTGTTGAGAAATGTGAATGAAAACTAGATCAGGGATATTAATTACACAAGTAGCTTGTCTGGCGTGAGTTTCTGAGTAATTGGTTTGAGGATTTATTGGACTCAAGTTATGTGAAAACAACTGAGAGAAATAGAAATTACCGTGGGAGATTTCCGGCCAATGGGTGTACTTCTGATTGTTGATACAGGAGGATACTTACTTGTTAACCATTTATTTTCTGTATGAAATAATTTGAGTATTAACCTTGGGAGGATTCCATTAGAGCCCACTCAGACAATGTGAGATTTACACTTTCCTATGATGTAAACAAGAAACATGGAAATGAAAGAAGTTACTTTTTGGATTGATGGTTGGAGCACTGGAGAAAAGAGGCAGGTGTTGTATTAAATATTGCAATTAGGCAAAATTGTCAGCCATTTGAGTCATTTTTTCTGTGTAGAAGTAAATAAATAGGCTCTTATATTTTGTAGATGGCCTCCTGAACAACCTCTGCTCAGAGAAATAGCTTTTTACATCCTATGGGCCGGATGAGCTAGGTTGAAAACAGTCAAAAGATGGCTTCAGTTACCAAAATACCTAACTTCAATATTATTCTATTAGCTTCTACCAGCTCTCAGTTTTAGTTCTTGTTTTTCTTTGGTCAAAAATTTAAAGAAAGTCCTGCAGAACTTGACTTCTGGACATTATACACTCAGAAACAAAGTTACCTAATCGGCACAGTATAAGGATTAAAGCAATAAAGACACGCTGTTATACTTCTTGAATGATGCAGGGGGTAAATAAACTGTTAGGTCACATGTCTAGACGTAATCTACATATAAAAGTGCATTGCTGCAATAGTCTTTTATTTAGAAAATTACCAGAGATTTTACACCAAAATAACATGTTATTTCCTGTCTTGCCCTATGTTAACTGTGGAAATTGAGGTGTCCCAGAAATGGCTTGCGGCAAAATAGAACCCAACCCCATCTTTAGTGGTGCGCTGCTTCTGGGACGCACCTGAATATTTCTGCATTTCTGCGAGGTTGAATCTCCCCATTGAATCACCCCCGTAGACTAGCGGAACACCGCTGCTTCACATGCACATACAATTCATTATAGATGATGAATTCTATGTGAAACAGCGGCATTCCGCTGCCATTCTGCGCCGCTGATGCTTCTGTTATGAAATCAGGGTTATGGTCCATTATTCATGTCTCGAAGCTACAGGTACAAATTGTACCCAGGGGTAGGAAATGTACCTATGTGGTGACCTTATTTTTTATTGTGTTATGGTGATGCATTGAAAATGGTTTAATGTGGTTTTGAAGCAATGTTGCACAAAAACCTGTTGAAATGAGCTATTTTAGGGTGATGGCAACACCTTTCAGTCCTGTGCAGACTAGCCGTTAGCTCATCAGTCTTGTGGACCATCTAAGAAACATCTAAGATTGTAATTAGTTAAACCCTTTCAAAAGGGTCCCATCGTTATTACATTAATGCAGCATTAGTTTCTGGGGACACTGATGCAAATACGAAAAAAAAAAACACACAAGTATAAACATCCTTTTCTTGATTTTCTGTCCCATTAAACCAACTGGAAGTAAATTAAAAACAATAGTTTTTTTTCTACTGAGACCTGCAAACTAATTGAATACTTTGTCTTCCTCCACATAAAAGGTTTTTTTAAGTGTATGAAGAAGAATTTCATCTTTTTACTTTTGTTCCTTTTTGTTGCTTTCCAATAGAGAAACATCAAGTACAATTTAAAATAATGTGCTACAGTTCACCGAGGACACGCGTGTCCGGTAGAGCCACACGGGATCGTTTCTGGCATCCGACAGAGCTGGAAAGCAGAGTAGGATGTTTGTGTTGTTGCTGAGAGTCTGAGGCAGCAATGCTGCAGCATGCTTTTCAGAGCTAGCAGTCCAGTCTCATTCCAATTGCATTTTTGTTTTAAAAAAATCAATGTTTTAAAGAAAAATAGCATATCTGTTAGATTTTAATGATGTATGTTCTGTAGCTAAATGTTATGTTAGCTTTCATTTAGATTTTAAAAGCTCCTAATTACTTGTTTTTACAGGAAACAAAAGCTCCTGCTTCCATAGGTGACAAACAAAACACTGCAGACACAAACTAATTACCTGAGTACAAAAATGATCAAATTGAGCTTTTCTGATTACCAAAATTCAGATTTTTTTCCTAATAAATGAAAGCATCATAACCAAACTGCATTTAAAAATAGATTTTTGCCCATGAATGCAAACCTGCTGAATTTTATGTGATATTTTTACAGACTAAATAACTGTGATTTTATAACATTTAGCAAATAAAGATTTAAAAGCAGATGGAAGACATGCAAATCTGTTTTTTGTTGAGGTTTATGTACAGCAAAATCTGTGGCCAATAATCAGAAAATAAATCATTTTTACATTTCTTCTCAGAAAGCTTTATGACTTTTTAACCAAAATTTCTCTGAGTTGTGTATTAGTTGTCTCTCTACCATTTAGTTGCGTCGTTTTTCATCATGTTTTTATGTAAATGTACTTTAGTACATTTGTTCATACTATTTATTCAATTTGATTAGCCAACTTCTTTGTTTTTTATTTTAAATGTATTTATCCATCCATCCTCATCTGTTTATCCGGAGTCGGGTCGCGGGGGCAGCAGCCTAAAGGTTGGTTTATGCTTGACACGTCCGCGAGGTCCGCACGGCTCTGCACGGAAAAGTTGCGTCATTTTGCGTCATTTTAACAACCACGCCCCTCCACCGCGTCTCCGCACGGCCCAAGATTTCCGCAACGCGCACCTCGGAAAATTTCTAACCACGCGGACGGACGGACGCGGAAAAACATGGCGGACCGGCAAGAACTAGTATGGCAGAGGTTCGTAAATACAGACATTTGTATGATTCAGCTCTCAGAGATCACCGTGATCAACATGTAGTTAATAATTCTTGGAGAGAAATAGCTCACACTGTTGGAAAAGACGAGAATGCTGTTAAAAATGCTGAAATGCCGTGTTGTAAACAGTAATTTCTACTTCTACTATGGTGTAGTGTTGGATGCATGCTGTAGAGCTCCATGCTGCCCCCTACAGTTTGGGAGAATATTGGCTCACCGCAGAGACGAGCCGCACAAACCATAAACGCTGCGAGTTGTGAAGCACGTTCCATCCGTGAGCCGCATCACCGCGCGGAAAGTAAATGCGTCAAGCATAAACCAAGCTTAAGGCGAGAGGCCCAGACTTCCCTCTCCCCAGCCACTTGGGCCAGCTCCTCCGGGGGAATCCCAAGGCGTTCCCTGGCCAGGTGAGAGACATAGTCCCTCCACCGTGTCCTGGGTCTACCTTTAGGTCTTTTCCCAGTTGGATGTGCCCGGAATTATTTATTTATATTTTTATAATAATTATTTTTTTATTATTGTTGTAGTGTGAATTTGTCATTTTGTTTTGAATTCAAATTTTCGCTCTGTTTTCTTGGCTTTGTATTTGCCTCTTTGTTTCCAGGAGGACCCAGTTTTAAATGAGATGCTTCATCTCAAGTGTTTTTTTTTATCCTCCATAAATATAAGTAAATAAATAAATGCAATATAGTATGATTAATAACTTTTAATGAAGCTAAATAAAAAACCCTTTTAATGCTCCAACACCTACCCATCAAGAGTTTTGCAATAATCAGAATCAGCCTTGAGCCTGTGACCGGTGCATTGATAAAGCATAAAACAGACAAAAATCCTACCTGAAATGGACATTTGTCTTGAACGTGTTTGTCTTCTTAACTGGACTCGTTGTTGGGAGTTGTAGTAAATTTATTCCAGCGTACAAAAATCAGCAACATCAGATTCTGACACAAGTTTCAACATTGAAACTTTATTAAAGTGAAATAATAATATTAAACCCTGTGTCCTCTGCAGCCCTTGTGCTTTAAACTCTTTGAAACCAGAGCTTGCTTCTGAAAAACTGAAACAGCTCATGCAGTTTTTAGTGATAACAAAATGAATCAGTGTTCATGGGCTGTATTTTCCCCTTCCAGCTGACCTTATGTTACACCTCAGACTGCCTCAGCTGCATCAGCTGTTGGAGCTCCGGGCGTTACTATGACTGCAGCTCAAGCCGTGAGCCGAGGACCGCTGTGGTCCCCCACTACATGTCCACCAATCCCGCTTCAAGGGTTTCTGGAGGTGAAAAATCCTCTAACTCAAAAAGAGAGCTCAGTGGCTGCTTGCCTTTATGCTCTCAGCAGCTTCCGTCTCTCGACCAGCCCTCCCATCTCTGCACCTCTCAGCGGCTTGTGCTCTTTTTTGCTATTTTTTCCTCCAGAATTATGCAGTGGGTGGATTCAGCCCCAGCGGTGGGTGTAAAGTTAATTTGAGTGACATCTTTTCATTTAAATGAGTGAAAACAAGCATCTGTCGTGCATCCAACAATAAGAGGCTCCTTATTCATGTTAAGACGGCTGCTTAAAATAGCTGCAGCTGGATGAGTAAAGCTTTAGGCTGTAGGTGCTAACTGGAAGGAAAATCCATGTCTGCCAGTCTGTGACAAACCAGTGGATGACAGTGAAGACATCTGACAGGAATAGATGTGAAGGTATGGCTCTGCTGCTCTGCATTTCAGGTGCAGTCGAGTTTCTCCCCGTTGGAGCAACATCTGCGCAGGTTTCCACATCTTACTCTGAAATACACCTGTCAGTGACATCATGAGGGAATGCAAACATAATTAAGTAATCAAGCTGACACATTACATATGTAAATGACATTAATTGCAGACATGGGTTTGAAATACTCATTTGAATTAGCCTCATCGTTTAGGCACGGATCTCTTCCCAGTGTTAGAAATCGTTGGGCTAATTAGGTCGGCCAGCGCCAGTTGAAACAATCTGGAAAGCAATTTCACTTCCCAATTAGTTCCCGAGCAGAGAGAATGGAGGTGATATAGGATGCAAATGTGTGAAGGGCAGCAGAGCACATGGAGAGATTTTAGAGCAAAAACAAACCGGAGCTGTCAGACTTCATTTAGTCTGTGATTTCACTTCCTGTTTCTCTATTTTGACGCAAAACCAAACAGGTTGGAGAGTTGGAGTGCTCACAAAGCAGCCTGAGCTAGCAGATCTTTCTGAGTCAGTTTAAAAAGCATCAGTTTAGATGAGTTTTTATTGTTATTTCTGAGCAAAATAATAATATTAATAATGTAACATTTCAGAGCTGCAGCCAAACTTAAACTCATTTATGGGTTTCAGTTGCATGATATGTGGATATTTCTATAGTTTTAGCTAGTTTTTAAGCTAATATGCAGTGAGGTGCAAATTCATTATCTGATAATGATATATTTTTGTTTTCTTATTTCTTACAATTTCCATCTTTTGTTTATTGCCTGTAACAAAAATCAAGAAATAATATTTTGGATTTTATGAATGGGGTCTGCAGCCTCATAACTGAATTGCAACAATAATACAGATGTGAACAAAAGTGTTGGTACTCTTCGGTCAATGAAAGAAAAACCCTCAAATAAATAACTTAAAACTGACAAAAGTAATAATAAATAAAAATGTAATGAAAACCAACGAAATTCAGATATTGCTTTTCAACTGTGTCTCTAGTTTTAAGGGCGCCTTTTCCATACGACATGTTTCAGCTACTTCCAAATATGGTCAGGGCTCATAAAAGGCCACTTTAGAATAGTCCAATGTTTTCTTCTTAGCCATTCTCGGGTGTTTTTATCTGCGTGTTTTGGGTCATTGTATATCTGTTTTCAGATGTTTCCATGGATTAATTGATACAACCGAGTGGACAGTTATGTAGAAATGCACATAAACACAACATAATAAAAGTTTAAACACCTATACATTTTAAGGTTGTGTGGTTCTATGCCATTTCAATACCCATCTCGATAAACCAATACAAAGCAAACGTCCTGACCCACTTTCTGTCGATTATT
The DNA here is from genome assembly GCF_043380555.1 of Nothobranchius furzeri. Taxonomy (NCBI): domain Eukaryota; kingdom Metazoa; phylum Chordata; class Actinopteri; order Cyprinodontiformes; family Nothobranchiidae; genus Nothobranchius; species Nothobranchius furzeri. The sequence continues at coordinate 43,243,308 of NC_091747.1, read as the reverse complement.
AATTATTATTGATTTATTTACTCACAACAGAACATACCGAGTCCTCATAAACTATAATGACATTGGTTTCTTGTATTATGTATTTATTTTGTTGTGTCAACTTAGACCTCTGATGGGTCAGTGGGACTTTTTTATTTGCTGTTTTTATTTGTTAGTCAATATTTTAATAATAATAATAATAATAATAATAATAATTATTATTATTATTATTATTATTATTATTATTATTATTATTATTATTATTATTATTATTATTATTTTATAAAGCACTTTCTATTGTTCAGGCACTCACACATTCACTCTGATGATGGAAAAATATTTTGTAACCACAGTTGCCCATTTGTAGCTCCAGGTTGTTCAAAAACTTGCTGCATGGTGGAACAGTTGGTAGCACTCCTGCTTCGCAGTGAAAAGGTTGCAGGATCAAATCCTGTCTATGGCATTTCTGCATGAAGTCAGTTGTAGGTTTCCTCGTTTCCTCCGGCGGTGGTCACGTCACCGTCTCTCAAGCCCTAAATGTTTGAGTCCAAGTCACCTATAAGTAGTCCAAATCCAATTTCAACCACTGCTTTTTACATTTCTGCCCAGAAAAGTGAATGAAATTATTATTGTTGGTATTAGCTGACGCTAATGTTAGCTTGTTTTACTAAGTCACATTTCTGGACAAGTTTAATACCCACAACTACCCAGTGTCGTTGTAATGTACAAATAACATGTTGATTATTTATTGTTTTCAATTGTATTTTAATCATATTTAATTATTTTGTCAAAGTTGGAGTCCAAGTTCATGTAGTAAACTTAAAACGCACAATAAACATACAAACTAACATCTGAGGTATTGTGTGTCACGAATACCTTTAATAAAGTCTTCAGCACCAGCTGCTTTTAAGGTTTGTTTCAGAAACTTGCAGTTTGACACCTCTTTGACAGCTCTTTCTGCTATAAAATGTTTAAAAAAGGAAAGAAGGGAATATCTCTAAATTCCCAGCTGATTCCGACTCATTACACAGTATGCTCTTTAAATGTTACTCTGAGCCTTTTTATAATTGGACCAGCGTCACCTTCAACATTCCTCCCAAGCCTTTAACTTTCATCCTCACTGTAATGAGCATCACTCTCCCTCCTGCCTCTTCTCTGCTCTCACATAAACACACTCAGAGGTGCTGCTTTATACTAAAGCTATACGCGATGGGATTTCATAAAAGCAAATTAAAAAACACAAAATATTTAAACTAAACTAGTACTTCTGAAAATGATCTGTTTGTCAGCTGAACTTTATTTCAAATTGCAAGGAGGAGTTTATTGTTTCAGTTTCTGCAACAGAAAGTGTTAACTGGGGTCAGATGCTTCTGGACATCCTGGAATCAGAAGGTTTTGCAAGTGACTTTGTCCTGTTTTGGGTCATTTTAATGCCATGCATGCGTTCAGAATTTTATGAAGACATTTATGGAGGAAAAACACAAAGAAACAGAGGAAACATTGATGCAGAACAACTCTGTCAAGCATTGGGTGAATTTTGCTGCACTAGCTGTTGTCCAACTGTTGGTCTGTCTAGTCCACTTTTGTCCACCTTCCCAGGCTTGGGTTTACATTTGGGATAGCAGCCCCAGCAGAGAGGCTTAACCCATCTTTTCTCCAGCAGCCTTCACCTGCTCCAAAAGTGGGACTCTATGATGTTCTCTGGCCAATATTGAAATAAAATTTCTCTAGCATATCCTGGGGGGGAGGGGGGGGGGGGGAGGGGGCATCTCCCGCAGTCAAAGGGCAAGTAGGCGGGGTACACCCTGGACAGAGAGCCAGTCCATCGCAGGGCAACACAGAGGACAAACAATCATGCACACACACACACTCACACCTAAGGACAATTTAGACAGAACAACTAACCTAACAGTCATGTTTTTGGACTGTGGGAGGAAGCCAGAGTACCCGGAGAGAACCCACGCATGCACAGGGAGAACATGCAGACTCCATGCAGAAAGATCCCAGGCTGGGAAGCGAACCCAGGACCTTCTTGCTGCAAGGCAACAGCTCTAACCACTGCGCCACTGCGCAGCCCGGCACAACATGCATTAAACACATTTTAATGCACCAATGCATGCAACAAAACACAAAGATTCTACCATTTTACCCGCTTTCATACTTGTCAAGATGCAGTCTTGGATCAAGAGGGATGAGTGGTGTTCCATCGTAAATTCTGGCAGCCCGCATATCAAAGGATTTTGAAACAAGTAACTTAACTCCCAATAGTGGCCCTCTGGGTGTCTCATAAATAGCAAACCACTGCGCCTGAAGGATGGGTAAAGATCCAAACTACACATCTCAGGAATCAATGCAGTATCAATTCTTATTACAAGCAATGCACAGAAAGTACTTGATGTGAATCCATTTGGGAGCCATAATACCCATCACTACTGACTGCATAAAGGTTCTGCTGAAGAGAACATGATGAGATAGCAACATAAACAACACAATAAACAATTATCAAGAAACTATTTCTACAAGAAGGAGTGATGATGGGATGACAGGAGTGATGGGGTGATCAACAGATACTCAGGAGTGGTGAACATGAGTGAGTAGGGTTGGGTGATACTCTGGTAATGATATTTTCCAACAATGCTGTTCTTGATTTATTGTTTTTTTTTAATTTTGTATTATTTAATCAGGTAAAACCTTCTTGAGATACAAATTCTCTTTTTCAAGGAAGACCAGGTCCCATGAGGCAGCACCGACTACCATAATTTCAATGGAAACAAATCAGAATTACCAATTATTATACAGTTAATAAACACGATTAAACTTTTGAATTAAATTAAGTTAAATTAACTGATAATGAAAAATTAATTTCATTTACATGCAAATTAGTTCACATTCTAGTTTCGTTTGTGTATGAAAAGTATACATCCTGTGAACTCTTCTTCTGCTGCCATTTACATTATATTCTGTATAGTGACCCCTTCTGTTTGGTAAAGGTACTGTCAGAAGCGTAGTGATTATAAAAGCGATCACAAAATCAGCAGAAAAAAAACTTATATAGTTTTGTTTTAATCCTGTAAGCACATACATTGACGTTAGTGACATTCATGTTCCTGGGCTCACACAGCTTGTGCATCATCAGCTCCAGGTCTTTGTGTCTGATGTGTGAAAGATCAGTGCTCTGAAATCAAAAACAGGGGAGCGTGCATCCTCCAGAAAACAGGAGGAAATAAGCTTAGATGATGGTGGAACCAGAGAGAGAGACAGGCAGCCACAGAGATTAGAAGTTTCCTCTTAAATCGGATGCTGCCTAGCACATCTGCCACAACAGCTGGTGATGCTGGAACATGAAGGAGAGTAAGAAAATAAAAGGCAGAAATAAATCACAGAGCTGATTGTTCCAATTTCTCCTGGGACCAAATTTAGGTCTTCATCGAATGTGAAAACAAAGATGTAGGAAATTCAAAGGCAACTTATTTTGATTAAATAAAAAAATGCATTTTCAATGACTCCTTTTAACTCTAAAGCCAATTTTTAAATTTGTTTAATTAAATGTTGTTTTACTTGATAATTGAGGTGTGAGAAAACCCCCAAAATTAGTTTAAAAATGCATTTTGTGCTGCCACCATGTGTCATATTTGTCCTGAAATCTCAAATGTGAGCTAGCATGTAGAAAGTGGCTCTGCAGCAGATAAAATAAGAGCAGAAGCAGCTAAATAATCTGCATGTGAAAGGGCTGGCAGAGGAATGTAATTACAGAAGGAGCGGATAAAGCAGCTGTCACTCTCTGAGCTTCTGGTGGGAGCAGAAGTGAGGAAGTGCTACAGGAACAGGAAAGAAGAACGTCAGAATGAGTATGATGTGTTGAGAAAGGTGAGGGCCCTAAGGGCAAAGAGAAGATCAGGTGAAGTTTTAGGGCATGTCACAGCTCAAAGGCTGTGGAAGAATCTGCAGATGGAAACCCCTCACCTCCGTTTCTGGGCCTGAGGGCCAGTCAGACGCAAAGCTTACCCCCCCCCCCCCCCCCCCCCCCCCGGAAAAAGACTGACATATTTCAACGGGTTTACCCTGAGACCCACGGCCATTTCTGAACTCAGACCCTTGTCTCCATGGCAACGCTCAGTGGAAACCACTGACAAAAAGGCCCAAATGTGTCCAAAAGTCAGTAGTTTTCACATAGATCTAAGGATGGATCTTTCATGCTGCTGCTGTAATAGGTGAAGAAGAGTAGTAGCTCAGGAGTTAGAACGGGTTGTCCAATAATAGGAAAGTTGTAGGTTTGATTCCGGCTCCTGGCAGAAGATGCTGCTTTTGCATTCTTTGGCAAGACACTTAGCCCATCTTGCCTGCTGGTGATGGTCAAAGGGGCCGGTGGCGCCAGTGCTCGGCATACTCACTTTTGTCAGTGAGTCCCAGGGCAGCTGTGGCTACATTGTAGCTAATCGTCACCAGTGAGTGAATGGGTGGATGACTGATTGTGTTGTAAAACACCTTGGGGGGGGGGGTAGAACCCTATATGGGCTATACAATTAAAGGCCATTTACCAAGAGAGGAAAATCAGTGTCAGGTTTTCTTTTTAGTTTTTTTTTAATCATTTTGAAAAACGAAAAATCTTGGATTAAGGCGTGAGATTCAGGCTTTGTAAAAAAAATGTATATACATATATATTATTGAAGGTTTTGCTCCTCCATTAAAATTCATTCAGCTGTGCATTCTTGTGTCAGTGTGCAAGTCTTCTGTTGCTGTTCCTGAAGCCTCCACTATTCACTATTTTGATTAGAGTCTTGGAAAGGGATGAATGTACATCCCTACTTCCGATGTTCTTAATGATAAATGATAAATGACCCGCACTTGTATAGCGCCTCTCAGAGTAAGGACTCCAAAGCGCTTTACACTACAGTGTATCATTCATCCATTCACACACACATTCATACACTGGTGGAGATGAGACGCGAGGCTGCGAGCACAGGCGCCACCAGACCCTCCAACCACCACCAGCAGGCAAGGTGGGTTAAGTGTCTTGCCCAAGGACACAACAGCAGAATTCTCTGTCAGGAGCCGAGATTGTACCTGCAACCTTCCGATTACTGGACAACCCGCTGAACCTGTTGAGCTACTGCTGCCCATAATTGTTCTGATAGCAGCATATCTCCTAAACCAGTGGTTCCCAAAATGGGCTGCAGGAAGGGGGGTCCCCACAAAATTGCTGTGTTGAGGTTATGAGGTGAGCAACATTTATAAAACCTCAATAACACACTACAGTACAATCAGATCTCCATTAAGAAGTTATAACTCTGGATGTCCGTATGGAGTTTGTAAATGTGTATGAGTGTAGGCGGGGTTGGGGGTCCTGGCTTATCTTGGACAACGATAAGGAGGTCCTCATATGAAACACTTTGTGAACCTATGTTCTCAACAACTGCAGGGGTTTTAGGGAAAGTCTCCTAAAGTTACAGGCGCTGCATGCTGAAAGGCAGAGTAGGCAATTGCTTGGGGCCCCTCAGACCACAAGGAGCTTCCAGAGGTATGACAAACTTTGATGTCAGATCCACAACAGTAGTAAGACGGACAGCTCGGCTGCCCACTTCCTCGTTAGAGATTCTCTGCTCAGACATAGAGACACAAATACGCTTTCTAGTCTGGGATGGCAGAAGACCTTTTTTCTTGGGGCTCCACGACAACTCTACAATAACCCCATTCAAGATGGCCTAAAGAAATACAAAAACATGTAGTTGATCTTACAGATTTTCATATAAAATTTGATGAATGATAATCTTTCAAGATACAGTATTATTTACTTATCTGGATCCACATATAAAGGCTAGCCCCATCAGAGGCTCAAGCCACTCGCTGCCAAACAACCTCCTCCAGCTCCATCAGTGGGACTCTTCCCAGTATGTCTGGGTTGACCTGTGGGCCCAAAACATCTCTCCTTGGAGGCAACCAGTAGGTATTTTGACCAAATGTCCTCAACAGAGCACCATATACTCCATATTTACTGAGTGCCCCCTCAACACGCATCATGATGATAAGAGGATCTTAGTCTAAAACCATTGAATCAAAGGAATGATTAGGAGCCTCTCCTAATTTAAAATCAGCTCTGTTGGAATTTCAACTGTTTAGAATTCCTACTTTTGTGATTTTAGGAATTTTGATGCAGGATTTTCACCTAAAGATATAAAGAGATGCATTCTGGCTTAAATCCTCCCAGCCCTATTTGGTAATTCCAGAGTGTGCTAAGGAACGGTTCCTATTAAACACCAGCAGCAGCCTGAGCTGTTTACACACGGCTTGTTGGATCAATGCAGTCATGCTGCTGAACTGAGATTCTTCTGACTCTGCTGTGGAGCGTCACATGTCTGTTTCTGGCCAGTACATCTGGAACCCTGCAGGCTCTTTTTTAGATGCTGCTAGGGTGGGCATATTCATTCTGAAACACCACCCTGCTCATAAAAGACGGAAACCTTTTTGGCCACAAGCAAGGTTTTTCTCCGTCATTTACTGAATGTTTTCACCAAATTTCTGGGAAAAGCTGTAAAATCCCACCAGAATACTCAGAAATCACCTCCCATGTTCTGATTGGAACTCTATCTGAAGTTCCTGTAGCCCACACATGTCCATGCCCAGCCACTGTAGAGAAGGTCACCTTACAGGCTGCAGCCTATTAAAGCAAAAAATAAAAAAATAAAACTACTCCAAACCCAATAATGGTATCAAGGTTGTTTCAGTCTATTTCAGATGAGAGGCATTATGGGAGATCTTCATGCTTTCAGCTAATGGAAGGCTGCTGCTTATCCTTTGGAAGAGGACTTTGTTGTTTGACAATAGAGTGTACAGCAATGTTCTTTTTTATACTTATAAACTCAGGTTGTTCAACTCAAGACCCTTTTGATTGGCTAAAATTGAAAGAAGCAATAAAACAGCAAGACAGCAATAGCTCTGGAGGTAGAGTGGGGTGCCCAGTAATCAGAAGTTTAGGGTTAGGGGTTGCTACATTATAGCTCATCATCACCAGTGTGTGAATGTGTGGATGATTGATTGGGTTGTGAAGCGCCTTGGGGGGGTTGCAGAACCTTATGAAGGTGCTATATAAATAGACCGTTTACCATCACCTGACAACAGCAGGGCTTCACAATATACATATAAAATATGATTAGTGCACCATCAATGGATGCTTCTTCTAGATCTTGCATTGTTCAGAGAAAACTGAGACACAATGTCCATACTTGACAAAAATTGCATTTTAATTGCCTTTCTTAAATAAATACCTCCATCAAACTGCCCCTATTTACATGGGATAGATAGTTAACCATTGGCAATTTGAACACTGTGTTTTACAGCTAAATTACAAATGGTGGATATCCATTAATTATTTAGCTAGCAGCAGAGTGGCTAAAGCAAACACACACCTGTTCTACAGCCTCCAGTGATAAGTACAGAAACACTATAGGCCTTGCCATATCTAGCTCATTATTCAGTTTGCAAGCAACCTTATTTAACCCATTATATTTCATGGTCTGATTAACACACGTTAAACAGCAGTGGCCCAGAAACATGCAGCTCATTTATTACATAAATATCAAATATGAAATATTTTGTGTGGTCACTCTGAGTTTAACGCAAAGGCTAAACATGAAAGTCTTCTACCTCAATCTTTTTTACCTTTAGTGTTAATTTGGACAAGAAACTTTAATATAGCTTTAGTCTTTTTTTTTCATTTTAATCACGATTTAGTAGTCCAATTAGTTTTATTTTAGTTTCATTTTAGTCAACTCAAATATAAAATATTTCTTCTGATGCAATCATTTTCAACGTCTATACAAGAATTGTTAAGTGCATCTAATTGAAACTGTAAAGGAATGTGAAAAATTCACATTTCACACTTTTGATTAATAAAATGCTATAAATAATAACAATAATTAATGGAAAATACCAAAATGAATACTGACAGTTTCAAATTTAGCCTCTCAGTATTATTCTAAAGTGAACAAATTTGTATAACGTGCAGTAATATTCGTAAACATGACAGGAAATGACATCATACCATCAAAACATTAAAAGGTGTTACTCTATTAATGCAAGGAGGTAAACTAAAAGTAAGATTTGTTTTCAGGTGTATTTGTTTACTCAAAAAAAAAAGAACATAGAACGCTGATCATAACAGCCGTCGAAGCGCCACAAAAAGGAAAACGGTTCAACAACAAGATTCGTCACTTTATCAGTGCGGTTTGGCTGCAGCAGCAATCTACTCCTGACCTCACACACCCTAGCTCACTGCTACCACTGTAACACTTCTAAAACCAGGGGAAACCCCAGATGTGTACTCTCCAAGCAAATACTTTTCAGATGGTCACATTTAAAGTTTTTCTTCCCAGCTGTGGTCATTTTCTCCTTTTAGACATAAATTGTTCAATTGCTGGTTGACACAGCAACTGGCTGTCGACTCTGATTGGTTCTTTTCTCATCTATTCCTGTTCCATTTGCTGATTGGTTCTTATTCCCGTTCTCCCATATTTTCCGTATTTTGATAACATTTTTGTTTTTGTCAATTTTCATTGTCTTTCATTTGTTAACAAAAATGTCAGTCAATATTTATCATAATTTTGCCTCAATAGAAGAATATATTTGTTAGCATTTGTTTTAATTTGGTCCGCAAAAATCTATTTGTCACAAGAAAAAATTGTCAATTGAATTAACATATTATCGATAAAAAATAAATGGGGAAACACTTAAATTAGAAAAGCCAGTCAATTCCATGTCACATTTTAAAATTAGCATTCTTGGACTCATTCATTTTGACTGACGACACACAGCAGAGAACATCTCAGCTAGTAGAAGCTAACCGTTAGCATTAGCAACTCCACCACATGGCAGAACTCCTTCAAAAACAAGTGAGCTCGATCTTTAAGCTGAATTACACCTTTTAATGTTTTCATAAGCTTATTTATGCTAATCAAGCTACAATCCTGAGTACTTAATCATCAGCTATTAGCTGAAGCACCCTGCTGTTGTTTTCACTTCCGTATTTACAGCTGAAAGAAACACCTTTTGTTCATGAACGTGCACCACTAGTTGGGTAACAGAGCTAAAACACTTAAGGTTACAGGTATTATTCTTATGTGAATGTGTTCTATTCATATATAAACATTTTAAAGACTCACACTCAACCCCTCTCTCTTTATTCTGCTTTCCCCACCTATTCCACCTTCCTCGGGATCCACTGATTTCCATCTTTCCTATTCACTCTCTCTCTTTCTTAACATTTCTTCTTAAACATTCTCTAAGTGCTTTTTTATATTTTTACAATTTTTTATATTTTTTGTTTTTGTTTTTGTGAAGCGCCTTGTGATTTTTATCTTGAGAGGCGCTATAGAAATGATATTTTCTTCTTCTTGTTGTCCACGAGAAACATCACCAACTCTGCATCAGTCTAGGTCAGTGGACCTCAACAGGCGGTCCGTGGGCCATGTGCGGTGGCCCGTGGGCCCCCTCTTTGTGGCCCCCGAACCCCATGTGCATCACAGCATACACACTGCATCAGCACTCCCCCTTCACTGGTCCGACATTCCTGCATCAGCTCTCCCCTCGCCCTCATCCAAGCCTCTTGCCTCTGGCTCTTTTTTCTTTTTGAGTGGCCCTCGGGCCATTGTAATCAAGGACCCCTGGTCTAAGTTCATCCTCAAACTCTCATGCATGCTCTGTGATTGACATCTGTATGTAGGCGGATATCTAATGCTATTGGTTAGTGCTGAGCAGTGCTCAGTTCAAATTGCACAGGGCTTTACAAGATGGGGGACAGAATTAGCCAAACTAAAAGTCACGTATTGCCTACATTATGTCTGAGTGAAGGGTAAGACAATCACACATAATTCTTGCAAGGGGGAAAACTGGATTGGAGCTTTAATGTGTGTGTGTGTTTAATATTTAGGGAGAGAGACACAACTTATTGCTCTCTAATTCCAAAACTGATGGACAATAGGCCAGGATCTTGACTCTAGAACTGGTGTAGGCAACCCTGGTCCAAGAGAGCCGCAGTCCTGCTTGTTTTTCCAACTAACTTTGTTGTTCCTGCTGTTGATTACCTGGATCAGGTGTGTTCAGCCAATTAGAAGCTGCCTTCAGTGCTGCTTGTCTGGTATCGGTCTATTTTACAATCATTGCAGCTTTTTGCAGATACGTGTGCTGCATCCCTCCACTTCCACTCGACTACATTTGTAACCAGAGCAACATCTCATTTCCCTACAAACTGTCTCCTTGGTGAGGTAAACATGCTTAACATTTCCAAGCGGTGCTGAATCATCTCTCATGTGGGAAATCAGCACATCAGAAGCAACAGAAATACTTCATGTAAACTCTCAAGATGGTGTTGCGTGGCCTTGTTGTGCCTTCAAGGCTCGTCTCCTGCCTTGGATCTTTGCTAGTGTCACAGTAACGTGTCAGGATGTGTCATCGTCTTATCGAGGCAACACTTTCCAGGGGAAAAAGTACAGATCCAGGGCTTTTTTTTTTGTTGCTACGCTATCATCTGAGTGCTGCAGACAAACACTAAAGAGCGCCTGTTTATTTTTAGACAGCCCAGGCGCTGATTGTGTTTTGACTGATTTAATAAGTGTCTTGAAATGTGAAGAAACCTTACCGGATTGGAGACATCAACCTGGAAAGGTCAGAGGAGATTAGTGGAGTGGGAGGAAAACTTAACCTTTCCCTTGGTTGACTGATGGAGAGACTGAAGTGGCTTGATTGCAGCCATTGTGTACTCTTGTGTTTGATGATAATTGCATATCCTGTTGTTTTTCTGGCTCTATAATATTTCATGAGCTTTTATCACAAGCTTAGAAAGTCTAGAACAGTTCCACAGATCTGCAACAGAGAATGAAATCAGAAATCTACTTTTTTTCTACTTTGCTAAACATGAAATGGATTTTTCCTCAAGTTTAAATATACTTTATGCTATAATTTTCTAATATGACCTTAGTTAACACATCCAGATGGAGCATTAGCATTAGCAACTTTATCATAACCAGTGTAGGGTTTAGGAAATTGAGTGCTTTAAGAGCCCAATAAATATATAGCCTCTCCTAATGGCCAGTAAGCTGTGATATTCTATCTAAATATAGAACATCAACCCTGCTTGGTCTTTAATGTGTTCATCAGAAGATCTCGGATTCTTTATTTATTAGGGGATTGTACACACTTCGTTTTGATTCAGGAAAGAGTCAGGTTTATAAAAGTAAGAATTTATTTTACTAACAACTAAAACATGACAAGTTAACTAACATTTACTGTGATGGATGGAACTAGATGTGATGTATGAAACCTATGTGTGAATGCGGTGTTAGTTAGAACTTCCTTATCTAGGAGAGCTGAGTTTTGGATGTAAAAGAATTTGGTTTGCTTAAAGCTATGCAGGTGGTTGTTATCAAAACACATCAGACGCAATCTGTCATGTCTACTTCACCCATTCTCTGAGACCCTCGTGATAGATCCGGAATGTCGAAGTCCGGAATGTCGAAGTCCTCGGACTTCCAGCCACCGAGTTCTGTAGAACAAACTGCGGCCCCACTAAACCGGTCTTAGATTTGTCTCTAGGTCACAACAGACAGATGGAACTGCATGTCTGAGACTCTTAATGAGTCTAAACAATATCAGCTTGTTCTGCAGGAACTGTTGCGGTATCAGCTTCGCTGGTGCAAAAAGATTTTGACGACGTGTCAAAAGCTTTGATGGTTAAAGAGGGTTTTGCTTCAGGTGGCCGGTCTGAAGCTTTTTATATAATTAAATTAAATAAAACTTACAATTTTTGTATTTGTTTAAAAGAAGTTTTAATTATTGCTTCATGTTTCAGGCATTGACAGGCCTTTCAGGCATGAAATGTGCACCTTCAGTGAGGATTCTGTAAACTTTGCTTGGCATGAAATATTAGGAAAAAAAAGGCAGACAGCTTCCCTGACATCTCTGCTTTTTGTTCTATCAGTACACAACAAAAATACAAAAACAAGTTGTAGCATGGCAGCAACACGGTGCATCTTGATCAGCAGCTGTTGCCGTGACTTCCTGGAGTCTCCCTCGTTTGTCTGCCAAGACTCCAGGAACTGAAGTGATAATTGTTGCAGCACCTTGATCCCCACAAACCACAATGTGTCAATCCCTACAGTTAGGTCTGAGAACGGATTTGACTAATTAGTTAATCAGGAAGCTTTAGAGGCCAGCTGTTTATCATGTGCTTCTAGTCTGGAAGCTAATTAGCTAATTAGCACATGTGGTCATTGCGATGCACAAAATTCTTCTGTAAATGTGATCGCACAACAAGCGATTTGGCAGGTTGTTTGGCAAAAGTAATCTCAGTTTCTGTCAACTGATGGCTTGCTGAACAGACTCAGTTTGAAGAAATGGTGTTTATGTCCAGCAGGGCTAATAACTAACAAATCATGTTGCCTCCCTCTCTTTCATTCTGGGAGACGGAAAGTGACGAGGAAAATATGGTTTGGTCCTCTCAGCTGTTGTGTCTCCATACAAAATCGGTTCTTTCACGACTTTGCTAAGACGTCAGCAGACAGACTGCTTCGGCAGTGAGTGACGTCACTGATCAGTGAATAAAGGCATCCACTGACAATATATTTTTTAATCAAAAGTAAGGTGTAATTTAATCCGTTTGGGGGACCAATTGTACAAACACTGGTTGTTTGGCTACTTTTGTTAATATTAGTATCTTACTGAGTCTCAACCAATAAGCATGAGCACCAAAACTCCTGCCCAGCGACAATACCAGACCATTATAGAATACATATCCCAGTCCAGATACCCCACTGGTCTCTGAAATAGCCTAGAAAGTAGTCCTGTTTGGCCAGCCTGGTGAGATGGAGACGTACAGAAGGTCTGGTAAAATGACCCAGGTGCTCGGATAGTGGAAGCAATACTGTTAAACAAAATTCAGATCAGGCAGTGTCCCAGCAATCATACCATATAGCTTCTCAATCTCCTGCATTGTCTACAGCAACGGCTGGAAATAGTTTAACCTTTAGCTCAACAGTTGGTTATAAACTCAGGTTCTCCAAAATGGGGCCCGTTTAATAATTTTCTTACTTTTTTTTTAAACAGCTGTAAACTACTCTTAAGGTTGGTATTCATTCATTAAAATCAAATATTGTTTCACAAATTGTTCAGTGTGAACCATTTTTAATGCCGAACCAAAAAAAGAAAGTCTAATTAAATTCAATTCAAGTTTATTTATATAGCGCCAAATCACGACAAGAGTCGTCTCAAGGCACTTCACATAATAAACATTCCAATTCAGGTCAGTTCATTAAGCCAATCAGAAATAATGTTTCCTATATAAGGAACCCAGCAAATTGCAGCGAGTCACTGACTAGTGTCAGTGACTCGCTGCAATCCTCATACCAAGCAAGCATAAAGCGACAGTGGAGAGGAAAACTCCCTTTTAACAGGAAGAAACCTCCAGAGAATCCTGGCTCAGTATAAGCAGCCATCCTCCACGACTCACTGAGGATCGAGAAGACAGAGCAGGCAGACACACACACACACACACACACACACACACACACACACACACACACACACACACACACACACACACACACACACACACACACACACACACACACCACACACACTCCACACACACACACACCACACACACACACACACACACACACACACACACACACACACCACACACACCACACACACCACACACACACACCACACACACACACACACACACCACACACACACACACACACACACCTTGGTAAATATTCTATTTGGTGAGAGATAAACTTTATTGTATTTATCCTAGTGAATCAATAATTAAACAGGTAAACTAGTAGTAGCACATTCAATGTCAAAGAAAGTAAAATGTTATTATCAGGAGAGGGAGAATGTTTAAGTGGTTAGCAGCAGTGTTCAAGCCTATGGCCCCCTCCATGAGGCCACCACAGCTCAGCAGAACATCATTATAGCTTCTTCTGGAGAGAAAAAATAAAGTTAACAGCTGAAATTGCAGGAAATACTACAGTTAAAGAGCATATTGTAGAAGAAAGTAGTAGAGTGTGGAAAGTAGTCAGTATGTCCTCCAGCAGTCTAAGCCTATAGCAGCATAACTACAGAGGTAACTCTGGATAACCTAGTCTTTGGAGGCATGTTGGAGGCAGGGCAAGGGAGAGCCATCTTTACCGACTGCACTCTACCTTCCTCTACTCCCCCACTTGTCCAGATCTGGGCTACCCGATTTTAACCATAGGCCCTATCAAATAAAAATGTTATAAGCCTAGTCATAAAATTAGACAAGGTGTCTGACTAAAGGTTCTCTAATCAGCTGCATCACTAGCACTGGTCTCTTTTTCAGTATAGCACTAGCTAGAGATTTGTCCCTGTTGTAAACGCTGCATATAAACACAGAAAGCCGCTAAGATCAGCATGCTTCAGCTCTTATTGATTGGAGCCAGAATGATCAGGAACTGGAGACACAGCTGGGTGTTGATGAATGTTTCCCTTTTAGACCCCATCTGAGTTCAGCTCAATGCTCAAAAACATTTTTCTAGTCGGACATATTGTTCAGCGCTGATCCAAACAATCAGATTCACACACAGGCGTTTTTTTTAAATGAAATGCTGCTGAGGCCACTTATAGAACAGTACTGCTGTTAGTGTTTAGTTTTAAAAAGTTTAAACAATAAAAATGGGCTAATTTCTGTGTTTGTTTGTTTTGAAGGCACACTTGGCAGTTTTGCTTGCTCTTAGCACCCCCTAGTGTCCGTTATTATCTGTGGTCAAACTAAAAGCAAAAACGTATCTCTTCGCTGTGTGCTCATCTTTAACGCCTTAAACAACTGAAATATCTCCCAGCTTTCCTAAATGTCTATAGGAGTGATTCATCACGAAATTAAACAGATCAGCAAACGTGCTGGAACCAGACTGCAGCGCCAGGTATGTCAGCTCTATTTGTCTTAAGTCAGGGTGGCATGCCAGGCTGAAGTTTCAAGTGTGATATTTTTGGCACACGGGGCGGTGGAGGTCTGAGTGACATTTACTCAAAGGGTCATTTCAGCACATACTGGCTCAAGAAAATGATTTTAAAAGATGAAAAAGCTGCAAAGTTTGGCTTTAATTCCAGGTTTCTAAAACCAAGAGATGCACATTTCTGTTGTTTTCCTTAGCATTGTCTCACTCGAGCATCGTTCAAGTTTGTGCACGTTATCCCTGATCCCAGGCATTTATTTATACATTTTTTTTACTCATCAAGACTTGGTATATTTGCAGGTGTTTTTATTTATAAAAAATGAAGTTCAGTTGACCATTGAATTGCAAAATGATACATCTGAGGTAAGGATTTTTAAACAGAAAAAACAACTGAGGGAAAAACACTAATTAATACATTTCTCAACTATAGCAACAGTTCTGCTAGAACTTATCAAACTGATTTTAATTTTAAATCCATATTTTTAATAGTTTACCTTTCCTTCGGCCTGTCCCTAGAGACATGTTAATTTAAATTAAATAAAAGGTAACAACTTTATTTTTGTTCTTCATTTTCATTTAAGGAGTTCATTTAAAATGTTGTGAACAGAACTTGAGAACCCATGAGGACACCAAGACACAGTAAGCCGCTTATCTTAAAAGGAAAACACAACTCGGTGTTACCAGAGGTGGGCGAGGCTGAGGCAGGGTCAGGAGGAAGCGTGGGTCAACACCAGAGAGATCCGTGAATGCTGCAAGGGGCAGGTGGGAGGCAGAATCCAGAGAATGGTTCGAGGTCCATAATCCAAGTAGTCAGAGGCAGAGAAGACAGTCCAGGCAGGGAGCAGGCACGTGGGTTGGTGGAGGAACAGAAACGAGGTCAGGATCTATGGTACAGGCAGAAGTTGGAGTGCTGGAGAATTTATTGATGTGGGCTTTTGATAATCTGGCACTGGTTTGGTGGTGGTCCTGGTGTTATATAGAGAGCTGACGAGTTAATGTGAGACAGGGGGTTTGGATGAGGTTGATGATGAGCTGGTTGTGGTTGCTGGGGAAACTGGGCTTGGGTGGAGCGGAGTCATGACATAAAAAGCATGTTTAGCTCATAAACTGAGTTTATTTCAGTTTGTGAAACATTCACTTGTTCAAAAACCTTTCTATGTTGAATATGTTGCTGAATATTCTCAGTCATTCAGGTTTTAGGAGGGAGCTGGACTTCTCTTATCTTGTAAAAGTTTATTGATGTTAATCCATCTTTCATGTTTGAACCTTTAACTTCCACAGCAAGAAAAAAGAGCAAAGAAAATTATTTTATTTTTATTCTTTTTTTTTGCAGTTTTTGTTCGTGGCAAAAATAATGGAAAGGCAGTACTTGTATTGATGTTAAATCAATATGAGCATTCCTTCTGTTGAGTTTCCCCATATTTTTAATATATTTTTAAACAATTTTAGCTATTTTTATTCAGATTCATTCTAAAATGTTCTCTATAACAAATATCCATAATTGTTTTAACAATTGTCTTTTTTCATGGCAACAGAACCCAAACATTCAGATGAAGCTGTTGAACTTGACAGAAGGGATTGTACAGCCCGCAGCCAGAGCGCTGCTCTTATCTGAGACTGAATCATCTGGGATCTGATCCAGACTGACAGCAGTGTCAAAAGGCACGCAGGCATCTTATTTGCAAGCATGCATGTGGTCTTGAACCTCCCTCGTAGTTGATGTTCACAAAATAAACAAACATAATCAGGATTTTTACAAATTGATCTTTTTTCCTGTTTATTTTTTTTTACATGACCTCTCGCTGATTTGCTTTTATATGTTCCTAATTTGCAGCTGTTTCCAGATGCTGCCTTTGATTTCTGAAGTAAACACCAAAAAGTCCTTTTTAATAGATAGGGTGGAACCAGTGACTATGATGAGGTTTAACTGGGCTTCTCCCTCAGGAGGAGATGCAGACAAAAGCATCATTAGGAACCAAAACAAAATTTATATTAGGAGCAAATTAAATAATCAGTTCATTTGATCACTTCTAAAAATCTATTCAGGAATCAAATGAGTTTGAATGTATTGTTCTGTATTCTGTAAAATATGTTTGAAATATCTGTATATCAGAATAATCAAGAGAAGCCTCAAACACAGCCTTGTATTTGTTGGGTTGTAAGGGATGTCAGAGCAGATGCTCGTTTTTATTCTTACAGACGGATTCATTCAGTCTTCAAAAAGTTTTTATCATTAATATGATTTAGAGCTGACATCAAAGTGTGGCTGATAATGTTTTTTGTTTGTTGTTTTAGCCAAATATCTCCTCAACCACTGCATGGACTTTAACCAATCCAATCCAAGATGGCAACCATGAGTATTGACTTGCATAAATGCTTGTTAACCAGTGAGTTTTACAGACAATGAGCTACAATTGACTTTGATTGTGGATAAGAATGTATCCCAACACCTAACCTAAACACTCACATATCGTGTGAGAAACTTTGGCTCTAATCATTGGAGTTGACCCTGTTTGACCTTTATCAGACTATCCCAAAAACCACTGAATGGGTGTAAATGAAACCTTCAAAAAATCTCCTTTACACGTACATCTTCAGCTGGTTGTTTTGGAGTTTGTCCATTTGAAGATGGCTGCTATTAATTAATATGTATTAACTAATCTTAGTAATCCCCCCCCCAAAAAAAAAGATTCAACCTGGACTGTTTTGTAGACGTTGAGCTAAAATTTAAGATGTGTCAGATCTGGTTCACAAGGCAAACGTTTAATTCAACATTTATGATCAGAGCGGTCCCAATGTGCTTCTGAGCAGACCAGAGCACTCTTAACACACCACACACAGGAAGATTATCTTATAAGATTATCTTTACCTTTCCACTGGACACATGAGCACCCGCGCAACGTCCGTAAAGCGTAGTACGCAGCAATTAGCCACCGTTGTGGTGGATGGGTATGTCTTCACACCACTAAGTGTTGCATTTTGGAGAAATTTTGAAGCATCACTTCACTAAATTTATGCTTCAAGTAATTTTTTACATGCTATGCTTCCAGAATGCGTCAAGCTCACCAGTTAAGATCAAGCCACACCAGAAGCCAAAAAAGAAAGCAGAGTAAAGGCATTAGTACGTCATTACTTGTGAAACCTCCGTAGCTGCGGTAAAGAGAGCAGAAAAAAAAAGCTTTTTTCATCCATGCTGACATATTTCTCCTTGCTTGCTATGGCGTAAACAACCCAAATCATGTGTGATCTTGGAATTTTCTAGTCATGTTGTGACCAGCTTTGTGGAACACTTTTGATGCTATTTCACATCTTAACTTACAGCAAAAATACATCTATCATGTTACGCATCTAATAGAAAGGACGGTTTTGAGCCATTAGAGTAATGTAAGCCCATAAGATTTTTGGGAGAATCAAGTCTAAAAAAAAAAAATTGCCTTGGTGAGTGAATCGAGTCTTAGTCGATAAGAGTCATTCTCTATACCCAAATTACAGATAGAGTCTTGATCATGTATAGCAGGTTTTTGTTTTTTATTTGACCAAATCAGCTATAACACAATGAATTCTCATCAGGTGATTATTTTGTTTTGAAACACTGGTATAAAAGGCAGTGGTTGGCATTCCTTAAGAAGTGCTAGGCCTTTAATGTCAGACATGCAGGTTCATGCACGATAACATTTACCTGATCCAACATAAACATAGATGTGTTGTTTTGCACGTAGACGGGTATCCTCCTCTATAAACGCATTTTTGTGGCACACCACCGATCACGAGGCAACAGCAACTGCTGCAGTCAGATGCTGCTGCTGGTGCTGATGTGATAAAGGAGATGCACACTACAGAAGGTATCGTGGATTTGAGCTGAGAAGGAGCAGAGGTGATAGACAGAGACGCATCGGGCCCGTGGGTGCTGTACTCTGAGCTCCTCAAAGATATGAGGCAGTAAACTCTAAGCCGCCTGCAGCTGTGTCATACATATTATTGGGTTAGCTGAGGAAACCCGAGCTTAATCCTCTTCAGCTCTGCAAGGCAAAGCAGGGAATCAGGGCACAGTCATTATCTCAACAGTGTTTATAGATTTTATTCAAGTAAATCCGTAACTTTTCGAGCAGGCAAATAATGGCACATGATAAGCTGGGTTTGATATTTTTTAGGTGTTTCTGTTTACAATTACAGGCTTGTAAACACCCCGCCTGTAAAGGAGGAAAATAAACCTCTATAGAACCTGTTCTTGTGGTAAATTTCACTTTAGTATTAAAATGACAATGTTGTTTTTATAACTTATTTATGAGAATGGGTTGAACTGGGTCAGATGGCTTTAAACCCAGAAAACACAAATCTATTCAAAGCATTTTTAAAAAGGCCTCATTTATCAAATCATTTTACTCTGTTTGAGTTATTAAGAATAAAGGGGGAAAGAAAATATTTCATCAGAATATTCTTCCTTATGTATTATGGCATTTTAAGCAAATTGTCTTTGTCGCCACCTAGTGTCCTGGCATGGAGGTGCCAGTGTTTTAGCTAGCTTCTCTGCCTTTCATCTTCTCAAAGGCTTAGATTAAATCACGTTCCAAGCGTTCATGTTTAATGATGTTCCACAAAAAGTGACGTTATTTTACCCAGTTAGGGGATGCATCAAACTGGGCTGTGGCATTCATTTCAAAGTTTCAAAAATGTCTGGAAATGTTTGTGAAGTCAGGGCTGCCAACTCTCATGCACTGAGCATGAGGCACACGCATTTGACCCCCATCACACGCTCTCACGCCACACCTCCAATCTCTCACGCTAAACCAGCGCCTACGCTCCCCGAACGCGCATCACGCACAGTGTGTAGGGCTTATGAAAAAAAAAAATTATATTAATTATAGCATTAGCTACTGAACAACATGCACACAAACAACACTTGAGTAATAATTTGACTTATTTCACACACAGACTCCCATCTGTATAGTCCAAGCCGAGGGGCTTTTTTCTGCTCTGGTTGTGAGATGGGCGGAATGGTGCACTCCACGCTGTTGATGCCGCCAAAATTACATGTTTTATTTAGAAATGCAGCCGCGTCGCCAGCCGGTGTTGACGGAGCTTCAGTCCCGAATGTTTTTTCTTTTGTTTTCACTCATCAGCCACAGATCACTCACTCAAAGCAAGCTAGGCTTTCTACTGTGGTGACTCACATGTTCCCTCACCTAAATTAGTTGGTGACGCGGTGAATTACAACATTAGGCATCCTATTGTCGTAACCAATCCCCCACAATGCGGGACAGAAATTGAAGCCAATGTGAAAATGAAATAAATTGCAGTTCCACCCTCATCCACTTGGGGCTGGTGTCAGAAGCGAGCAAATCCTCATTGACTCCCATGTTAAAAATACCAATTTCACAGCAGAAATAAACACGTTTACAGCCTGGTACCAAAACATGTTTTTTGTTTAAATGATCTAGTTTACACTCATGACAACTCTGAGGGGGGTGAATTTTTTTCTCACTCTTCTGTTTAAGTGTATTAAAAGCCTAAAATTCTGTATAATTAATGAGCATCCGACCCACATGACCACAGAGCTAGCTCCATGGAAAGGCCTCAGTCTGAGCCTCGGCCTCGCCTGAAAACTGTTCCGTCAGTTTCAGTCTCTCAACTTAGTCCTTTACTTGTGCCATTTGTGCGTTCTTTTTTGGATATTATTTGTGCAATTGTTGGACAAAATGACTTGCAGTGGTATTAATTACACTAATAAAGCGTCCAGGGAGTCTCCACTTAATTTTTTTCGGTATGTAAAATTATATTTATGTATTTTAGGTCGCAGCCGAGCTGAGCTTAGATTTTAACATGTACTGTTTCACCATGAAATTTAAATTTATTAGGGTAAACCCCAGTGCATTTAACTGCTGCACTTTAGAAAATGGGTTGAAATATAACATGTTGGTGGAGCTGGGTTCTGACTATCGGCTTGTGGAGCTCTCGGGAGACTGATGTTTTCCACCCTTATCCCCTCCCCACAGCTCGGTGCATCTCTTATCGTCGCGGCTCCTGTCTGCTGCGCGGGCTGCCGGCTTGTGGAGCTCTCGAATGGAAACCGATGTCTTCCACCCGGTTCTCCCCTCCCCGCAGCTCGGCGCATGTCTGTCTGATCGCGGCTTCTGTCTGCTGCGCGGGCTGCCGGCTTGTGGAGCTCTCGGGAGACCTCTGTGTTCCACCCGGTTATACCCAGCGGTCAGCCCGGCGTATCTCTGACTCAGAAGCTCTGGTGTTGCGCACAGTTAACTCTGGTTGTAGCTAGGTTGCAACCTCCGTTAGCTCCCACCTCCGCTTTAGCTTTGGGTTAGCTTCAGCTTAGCTTGTAGCTAGTTCGACCAGGTGTCGTCAGTTGATCCCAGCCTTACAGCCCCACCCTCAGCTCCACCTCTCTTGCCTTTTTTGGAATTGTCTGGGCTTGACGGAACCTGTGACACGGTCAAAATGGCGGTGGTAGCCACCTCCCATTTCTCTTCCAAAACGTGTTATTGGGTCTATGGAAACCCATTGCCCATATATGTATATGTCGATGGTCGTAATTCACCGCCTCACCAGTGTGTTTTTCCTGTTTGTGAAAGAACCTCTCCTCCATTACCAGGTTACTGGTACGGAAGCCTGGAAAGGCCAAAATCTCTCAAATGTTTTTTTTTTCCCTACTGGTTGATATGAACTAATAGAATAGAATAGAGTAAATTTTATTAGTCCCACAGTGGGGACATTCACTCATTACAGCAGCATACACACTTAGAGAAACATATTAAAGGTAAAACTAATTCCAGCCATGTTTGCTTTGATAACTTCAATAACTTCATGCTAATGACCCACATGAACATAATCCTCTGTTTAGCGGATGCAATTACATCAATGAAGTTAGCTTAACATGACAAAAAAAAATTTCTTGGCAGTTAATAACAGCTGGTAATATTATGAATGACATGACATTGCCCACCCCTAGATGGAATTTAAAATCATTTACATTAAATATAAATAAAAGTTCCTGTATGACATTTTTGACATATAGTTGTAACTCTATACTGCTGATAGATAGATAGTGATGCACCGATATGAAATTTTTGGGCCGATACCAATATCCGATATTAAGATCACTGTTATGGCCGATAACCAATATTTGCCGATACCAACATACTGACATTAATGTTTTTAAAATCAGCAGATTTTGTATAGAATGAAAATTGTTAAAGCTGAATTTATGTTATTATGTACACACACCACACACATTTATGGTTCTGAGATGATTTCATTTGCTGTTCACATGACTAACCAGTTACACATAACTCCCCTCACCCTCTGAAACGGGCAAACAAAGGGAGACGAGATGGAAAAAATATCGGTTGTTAATATCAGCCCGGGATACATGGAAGAGGATTACTGCCGCGGTTTGATGGGGTGGAAGCCCGCTATCACATCTGGGAGGCAAGGTTTTTAGCATATATGAAAACCATTGGCCTCAAGGAGGTTATCTTGGGAAGAGAGCTAGCAATGGGAGCTAACGACGCACAAGAAGCCGCAGAATTTGGTAGAAAAATGAAATGGCATATGCAGAACTGTGTGGTTGCCTGGATGACAAAATGCTAACTTTAATGCTCTATGAGGCACCGGATGATGGCAAGAAGAGGCTAGAAATATTGAGGCGCCATTTCGAGTCAGAAGAAAAACTGCAAATCTTTGGATTGTACACAGAGCTAACCAATGTGCAAATGGCTAACGGCAAAGAGCTAGCAGACTACCTATAGCACGTGTGGAAAAGATAGTGCCCGTTCTAAACAGAGCTAAAGGGACCCTGAGTGATGCACTCCTGGTAGCAATGATACTTAAAGGACTCACGGATGAATATGATCCATTTTCTGTGCATGCTACACAGACCAAGGAGATGCTAACTTTCGCCAAGTTCAAAGCTAGGCTAAGAAGTTTCGAGTGCACTCTCCGATACAGAGGCAAACCCAGCTCAGATGAAGTGATGACAGCGAGTTACAAGACATCCAAACCGAAGGTCAAAGAGAAAAAGAGGTACTTTAATGGAGAGTGCTTTACATGTGAGAAGACGGAACATAAAGCCAAAGACTGCAGAGACAAAGACAAGAAGCTACGGCGAAAAGGGGTCGGTGCGCACAGCAGCAACAAGGTGTTCACCGTCATGGACACTGGACAGGTCATTCACAACACCAAAGACAAACGAAAGCCTGCGAAGGAAGAGGAGGAGTATGTGCTACGGCTAAGCGAGTGGAAGCCCCACGGAGCGGAGCAGCAAGGCCTACTGGTAGACAGCGGAGCATCGGCCCACATTATAACCAAAGAGGGAGCCTTCATCAGATTCGATGAGATGTTTCGGCCTGAGAAACACGTCATGCAGCTGGCAGACGGGACCCGGATCACCGGCAACGTCAAGAGGAAGGGAGATGCGCGGATCCAGCTGACTGACTGCAATGGGAGAGTGTCAAACTCACAGACACCCTGCTGATTCCTGGATACCCACAGAACATTATATCTGTGGATGCAGCGACTTCGAAAGGAGTGAGATTCAACTTTGAGAAAAAGAACAACAAAATGATCCTTCCTGATGGTACTACATGTACAATGAAGGTAAAAGACAAACTGTACTATTTAGACACTGTTATTGAGAAGGATGTAAACATTGAAAATTCATGTAATGTAGCCCTTGATTTGAAAACTTGGCATGAAGTAATGGGAAATTGCAACAATGGAGATCTAGTAAAGCTAGAATCTTTTGTAAACGGTATGAAAATCAAAGACAAAACATGCAAACCCAACCAATGTGAAGTGTGTATTGAGGGCAAATGTTCTCAGAGCAGAAATAAAGTGATGCAAAAGCTAAAGAGCCATTAGAGTTGATCCACACAGACCTGGGTGGCCCTATTGTCCCAGAGTCATCCGAAGGGTACAAATATGCCATGACTTTCATAGATGATTTTTCTGGTGCTTTGTACGTGTATTTCTTTAGGAATAAAAACAAAGCCGTTGAAGCAATAAGGCAGTTTTTAGCAGATTCAGCACCCTACGGTAAAACAAAGTGTCTGAGATCAGACAATGGGACAGAGTTTGTTTCAGAGGAGTACCAGGAATTACTGAGAAACAATGCGATCAAACATGACAGGTCAGCGCCCTACTCCCCGCATCAAAACGGGACAGCGGAGAGAGGCTTGCGTACACTGTTCGACATGGTCAGATGTATGTTGATCAAGACAGGCCTACCCAAAGAGCTGTGGCCTCATGCGGCCAGGACTGCTGTTTTTATCAGGAATAGGTGTTTCTGTAAGAGAACAGGGGAAACACCCTATTTCGTTTTCACTGGAAAAAGACCAGATTTATCCAAAATGAAGAAGTTTGGTTCAGAGTGTGTAGTGTACGAACAAAACAGGAAAAAGCTAGACCCGAAGGGCAAAAAGGGGATTTTTGTTGGTTTTGAACGTCACTCACCTGCCTACATGATTTATTTTCCAGAGAAAAACAAGGTTCAGAAACACAGACTGGTTCAATTCGTTGCAAAAGACGTGACTGAGAGCCAGACGCAGACCGACATGGACCAACCGGAGGACCACTTTGTAGAGTGGGTAACTTTGCCAAGTCAGACTAGTCAGCAACAGAGTGAGCAAACTGTACAAAAGTCTGACGAAGACGCAACCAAGGATAGTGATAGTAACACCCAGACTACACGCACTACTGATAGAATCAGGAAGAAACCTAAGTACTTAGAGGACTATGAGTGTGCAGTGCAGAATACTGAGTTAACCATAGACTACTGTTACAGGGCTACAGTTGGACTGCCACAGACCTTTAAGGAGGCTATGGCATCACCAACTTCAGAAAAATGGAAAAAAGGCTATGAAGGAGGAAGTAGCCTCTATTAAAGAGAACAACACCTACTCACTTGTACCGTTACTAGAGGGTAGACAGACAGTGGGGGGAAGGTGGGTGTACACTCTTAAAGAGGATGATAACGGGAATGAAGTGTATAAGGCCAGATACGTGGCAAAGGGATACAGTCAAGTATAAGGACTCGACTATTCAGAGACATTTTCCCCGACAACTAACCTGACATCACTACGGGTATTAATGCAACTTGCTGCACAATATAATCTTACACTAAATCAGATAGATGTCAAGGCAGCATATTTACATGCAACAGTCGACTGTGAGATCTATATGGATCAACCTGGAGGTTTCCAGCTCGATTGAAAGGAGGGGGTGCAACTTGTAAGTTAAACAAATCTATTTATGGTTTTAAGCAGTCAGGCAGGAATTGGAATATGGTGCCCCATTAATTCCTGATTGAAAATGATTTTGAACAGAGCCAAGCTGACCACTGTATCTATATCAAACTGTCTGACAAAGAGAAGGTCATTCTGCTAGTGTGGGTAGATGATATAGTTGTGGCTGCCAGCGATGAGGTGTGTTTGAGAGAGATCAAGGAGAGATTGAAAAGTGGGTTTAAAATGAAAGACCTTGGAAACCTCACACAGTTCATTTGGATTGATTTCACCCAAAAAAATGAATGTGTAAAAATGAATCAGTCCAGATACATCAGGAAAATACTAAAACGGTTCGGCATGGCAGAGTGTAAAGCTAGAGCTACACCCCAGTGACATAAAATGTGACCTGTCACCAGAGGGCAACAAAACTGATCAAATAAATTACAGAGAGATGTTGGGCAGCCTCATCTATATAATTACCTGTACTAGACCAGACATCAGTTGGATTGTAAGGAAACTGTCTCAGTACATGTCAGATCCCAGAGAAAAACACATGACCGCTTTGAAGCATGTGTACAGATACTTACAGGGGACCATGGACTATGAACCGTGTTACAACTAATGGTCATCAGATTTGGAACTGGTTGGATACTCGGGCGCGGACTGGGCAAATGTTGTCGAGGACAGAAAGAGCACTACAGGCTATTGTTTTAGGCTCAGTCAAGAAAGTGCCATTATTTCATGGAAAACAAAGAAACAACAAACAGTGGCACTGTCGACATGTGAAGCGGAGTATGTGGCCTTAGCAGCCATTGTTCAGGAAGCGCTCCATCTAACTCAACTGTTAAAGGACATTGGTTGCAGTTCAAAACAGGCAGAAAAAGTCTTTGAAGACAACCAAGGGACTATTTGCCTTGCAAAGAACCCTGTGAACCATCAGAGGAACAAACATGTGGACATTAAATATCACTTCATCAGGTCTGATGTGTTTCAGGGGAAAGTTGTTTTGGTGTATTGTCCAACTGAGAATATGGTCACATATGTATTCACAAAGTCTGCTTCTAGAGCCAAGGTTGAAAAGTTCAAGCCCAATATGTTTAGAAAATAAGGACTGAAGTAAATGACAGTGGCATCATTGAGTGAGGGTGTTGGAATACAATGCTTCTGCCACAATGTCATGGGCTCCATTTTGTTCCGCGTAAGGTTACACGCGATGTGAGTTCTGCATTATTCAATAAAAGCGGGGCCTCCCCTTTTGCTGAGCTGATTGGGCATTAGGGCAGTGTGGCTTCTAGACAGCGCCAAGTATGACTCCTGTGGGTTTGTATAGCTAACGGATAACACAAGATCAGCATGACCGATACCCAGACCAGAGATGGTGGTTTGACTCCCGTGATAGGTGGGCAACCTGAAGCTGCGATGTCAACACAACCCCATGACCCCGTCTCACTCTTTGAAATGTTTTAAAAGTTGGCAGCCCTGGCGGTGTTTTGCAGGGATGTTAATTTCAAGTATCCTGAGCCATCACTCATCAACCATTCTTGTGCACAAATCTGCGTATTTTGTGCGTATGAACAATTGTACGCATCGTGTGGTACTTTCCATCTTGTACTTGTAGAAATGTTCCTAAATATCATCTGACCATCTGTATAAACACCATCTAGTGATAGAACTGGGCAATTGCAATATTGAAGGTCTCAGGCATCTTTGCCTGTTTTTTGTCCACCAATTTTTTTCACCCAATAATAATTATGTCTGTGGAGAATCAGCTTTATCACATAACTGGTGCTAGAACCTATAAAAGAGACATGTGACCAACAGGAATCTAACATTGTAGCGTGGCTGATCTTGTGTTGGAAACGTGTCCCGCTTCCTGAAGGAAATCCTTCTCAAGGCATTCTTTTCGTTTTTTACTGTTTACAATGATTCCTCATTTATCGTGGGCCTCTTAAAATAACCCGCTTTAGGCGAAATTCGCAAAGCAGCCAGCTTAGTTTTTCTGTAAACCCCCCCACTACACACTTTATATACTTTTCTCCGACGGGCATTGGCATTTTCAAGCTTTTTTCTCTTGTTTAAAGTAGCTTTCCGGAATTTTCCTTTTCATAAATGATGTTTGATTTTTCAGAAATCCGTAAACGTGATTATCTCATCATGTACTGTGATATAATGTAAGCAATATGTCCTTTTTTTTTCTTTGCTAAGCACGCCCCCTGCTCAATGCAATAGAAAACTGAACGCCGACCAGACCTAACCAATAGCATTAGACTGCCACTTATGTGCTTCAAATTTAAAGAAGTACCTCAGCTCATGCAGAGTTGATGAACTTTTCACAGACAAGTAAATCTCTAAAATAAAAATATATAAAACACAACATGACATGAGAAAAATACTTGTAAAATAATGTGTTTTAGCTCTGTTTGTTGGCTACAGAAGCACATTCATTAAAAAGGAACAGCGCCTTAAAGGAACATGAACGTTGCCAACTGTTAGGTAATTTTATCACTCCAGGACATCTTTTTAATTTTTACTATAAAATGTATTTACTCAATACGAGTCAGAAATTTCGATAACGATACATTTTCAGTATATTGTCCAGCCCCAGTTCAATTCAAGTTTTCCATTCAAGTTTATTTATATAGCGCCAAATCATGACAGTTGTCTCAAGGAACTTCACATAGTAAGCCTTCAATATAGGTCAGTTCATTAAGCCAATCAGAACAAAGTTTCCTATATAAGGAAACCAGCAAATTGCATCAAGTCACTGACTGGTCACTCAAAGCCACAAAACTACTTGGGACGATTGATCTGATTTTCCTTTGATACTTGACACGGATACAGCTGAATAAAGTCATAGTTCCAACGTCTGATTACAAAGGAAGAACATATAAAAGAGAGTTAATTGACGTATTAAAACACCGACAGTTGACTCTGAATAAAAGTGCCCCCCCCCCCCCCCCCCCTTTTTTTTTCATTTAAAGGTGGCTCTACAGCATTGGCCTCAAACAAACTGGTGCCCTTTGAGTGTTTGAGGTCACGTGTTACATTTAAGTGGATGTGAGCGTTCACCCACAGCGTGTACGTCATAATGTGGTCCAGCTTTAGCTCGCTGCTTTATGGCTTCAATGTCATTCAGTGTTGTGCTGGAAGGACATTTCAGTCATTTTACATGCATTTAATCCTCCTTTTTTATTATTCCTAAAACACAAAAACATATTTTGCTGAGAGAAAAAAAAACAAATTTTCATCTTAATTTTTAGTTCCCAGCCATCTTTTATGTCACAAAAAAAGTATTTTTGTGACTGAAGAAGGTCTTATTTTTATGCACAAGACGAAGAAATCCACCTGAACTGTGACTCTGAACAGCTGCTTTCTATTTCTGTATGGATTGTTTGTTTCAGCTCTTGCAATTGAAGTTTACTTAGCTTGTCGGAGTTGTGCATAAATCCAGGTGGTGCAGAGACTTTACTTTATTGCTCGAATAGCAAAATAAGCGCGGAGGGCAGCAAGCCTCCAAAAGGAAGCGTGTGCTGTCAAACTGTCAAAACTCACACCTCAAAGCTTGTGATCGGCCTGCCGTGTAAGGGCGTTCTGCTTTTATCTCTGCAGTGTTGAAGCTGTTGTGTATGAGTGACTACAGGTCTCATTCTCATGTTTGTGTTTTATTTCATGCATCTGATCTTGAATATACTGAACATGTCTGTCTTCTATCAACTAACGTCATTCTCTGATCCATTTCACAGCCAGCACACATAGGTGGGCTCCATATGGAATACATATGGGCAAGCGGTATGGGTCCCACCAAGGCTTGCCACAGGTGTTTGCCCAAAAAGATGTTTGCTCACATAGATTTTAACGGGCTTTCAGAGGGTTTTGAATCTTTTGGTCAAACCCCTGTGGGGCCACTGTGGAAACTTCGGACAGACCTTGGTGGGAACCATATGGGTCTCTGTTCCATATGAGGCCCGCCTGTGTGCGCTGGCTGGATTTCATTGAAATCTGTGTGTCTGCTGTAGGAGTAGGATGTGATGGCAGGAGACAAAAAGAGATATAAGAACTCTAAACACTTCCTTATGAAGATGTAGTATACTGCTGCACAGACTGTGTGTGTGTGGTGTGTGTGTGTGTTGTGTTGTGTTGTGTTGTGTTGTGTTGTGTTTGTGTGTGTGTGTGTGTGTGTGTGTGTGTGTGTGTGTGTGTGTGTGTGTGTGTGTGTGTGTGTGTGTGTTGTGTTGTGTTGTGTTGTGTGTGTGTGTGTGTGTATGAGTGTGTGTGTGTGTGTGTGTGTGTGTGTGTGTGTGTGTGTGTGTGTGTGTAGGTGTCTTTGCCTGTGTGTATTCATATTCTCACTGAAATGTCATCAAAACTCCGGTGAGTTACTTTAGGAGTCTGCCACATTCAAGCATTGGTTTGCATTAGCATACACAGTCAGGAATCTTGGTTAGATGCTATGATCGTGTACACGAGTACTTATAAAAGTACTCCAACAGAGCCAGTAACACTTTACGTAGCATGATGCCCAGCCCTTACTCAACTTGCAGTTGGACACAACAGCTCTGCAGAAGAGATGAGGTCTAAGTAGCAGAACGTGTACTCATGCTTTCGGAGTCCTCGTTGTTGTTGGTTTGAGTAAAAATGACCTGATGAATCCATTAATCACAGCTGATGAACGCCCCAAAGCAATAACACATAGCTGCATGTTCCAGCAGCTACCAAAGTAGCAAAGCAGGAAATCTGTTTGATGGCTGCTTGTTCCAAGAAAGCAGCGACTGATGCATCTTTGGAAAGCTGTCATATCATAAAATCTTTGAACCATCCTACGACATGTCATTTATGTGTTTATTGGTTCATCTAGGAACTGTTTTCCCACAGCAGGATTCACCTAGCGGAGTGTTGCACATTCTGTTTTAGCTTTTCCACATCAGGACATGCTCTTCAGCTCTGCTTTATTTTTTGCACTAAGCCCAGACAGAAACTTCACTAACATTTTGACACATGTCCTGTAGGACATTGTTCACTGTTCAGATTGGAGGAAAGACAGAATAACGTGACTTGTATTTGACATTTATTTATGGATTATTTATGGATGCTTTCTTGTTAATCGGGACCTGATACTTTAAGATTTTTGTAAAAGGGGCAAAACAAGCACTTGACTTCTTTTTGTTGTTGCACATAATCGAGACTCAGGTTAGCGGATTTTATTAGGTCTCAGAAACAGAAAGTACTCAACTGTAAGTACTTGTACTTAGACTGGAAAAGTGTGGTATAAGTGCATCCCCATTCAAGATGTCTGAAACATTCACAGACATTCAGCTAAACCTTGCCGTGGTTGTAGAAGCACCCTGATCACCTTCTCTGAGTTTCATAGGGTCCTCGTTTTGAATAGGTGAAGTGACAAAACTGTTGCTGTTCCTTCATCTTTGGGTCTTGTTCACAAGTGAGGGCAAGATGGAGTGGAACACTGATAGACACACTTGTGCTGCATCTGCAGTGATGCCTGCGTTGTACCTATGTCAGAATGAAGAGAGAGCTGAGCGGGAAAGCCAAGCTCTGGATTTACCGGTCGATCTATGTTTCTACCCTCGCCTAAGGTTACGAGCTTTGGGTAGTGACCGAAAGAATGAGATAGATCATGGATACAAGCGGCAGAAATTAGTTTTCTCTGCAGCGTGGCTGGGCTCACTCTGAAAGATAGGATGAGAGGGAGGGGAGGGGCTCGGAGTAGACCCGCTGCTCCTCCACATCAAGAGGAGTCAGTTGAGGTGGCTCGGGCATGTAGTTTGGATGCCTCTCTGGTGAGGTTTTCCGGGCACGTCCAACTGAGGGGAGACCTAAAGGGAGACCCAGGACACGCTGGAGGGACTTTGTTTCTCGGCTGGCCAGGGAACGCCTTGGGATTCCCTCGGAGGAGCTGGCCCAAGTGGCTAGAGAAAGGGAAGTCTGGGCCTCTCTGTTTAGGCTGCTGCCCCCACAAACTGATCTCAGATAAAACGAGGAAAATGGATGGATGGATACTTAATCTGTTTTTGTTTTTGAACACATTGCTGTGCTCTGCATTTAGGGTTCATGGGTGAGAATCTACTCTTAAACGTTTCTTTTTCTCTCAGCGGTTGAAGTGATGTAGTTCCTTTTGGACTCCTTGATTATTAGGATTTGGCTCCTAATCGGCAGGACAGCGGAGCCTGTGCCCTTCACCACAAGAGGCTGCTCAGTTAGGCATGTTTTAAAAGAAGGAAATCAATTGAATGGAACTCCTAGCGAGCCTGGCTTTTGTCTCGATTCCATTCAAGCCTGCAAAGAAATGCGTGATTTTCACACCTCTTTATTACTCCAATTTATAAAGCCAAAGAAGGGATAAAGGCAAGTGCAGGGATTATGTGAAGCTTTTTAACCTGCTTTGCAAAACATGAATAAAAAATAGAATGCAATGAACTAGAAAGTTGAACATAATCCATGCATTTCTGCTGCAGGTCATTTGAATCCATTTCTCAGTGAAAAATGATTAGTTACTCTTTTGAACTCAAGTGTGTAAAACAAAGTATAAAGTACCTTAGAAATAAAACGTGAGTCAGATTGGAAAAAACTGACACAGATATAAACTAGTGTCAAATGTAAAAATAATAATAAAAAAGACATAATAAAAGTTCTGTTTGATTTAAAATGAACCGATTCTGATGACGACTGCATTTGGTTGATTCAAGTTAGTGTCAAAGAACTACAAATACAAAATGCATCATTATTTAAGCCAGATTAACTTCCAAAAACGGATTCAGTAAAACCCCTTAAAGGGAAGATTTGTTATTGTACTAGCAGTTAGCAATGGTGGAAACAGGATTTTTAAATACTAGATTGGTCAATAGCTTTGATGGATTTAGATCTGTGACCAACAGAGGAGCTGAACGAGTTAAAATGTTTCATTGTAGAAGTTAAACGAGCAGACAGTGTAGAAACCTAATGCATAGAGAGACTAAGAGGAGGATAACAGTAGTGATGTGATGAAACTGAGGGCTATTTCTATAGGAAGGAGTGTTTTCCTAAATGTTAAGGAGTTGGATCAGTTACCGCAACTTTCCACTGGTCGAGAAAGCGTTGCAAAGCAGCCACAAAATGTTCTGTGTGGAAATAATCCGGCGTTATAGTGGACGGCTGCCTTACCAACGGCTCCAAGGCTGCATTCCAGAAACACGCACGCACTCAGACTGCATCAAACTCTGCAGTTCCGATCGGGCCAGAAAGGAAGTCAAACAAGAAAACAGTGTAAAATATCTGAAAACTTTCCAAATAAAAGTTACATGCAGATTTCCAGTTGCTTAACTAGTAAAAAACTGTTATTTTCTGTGAAATCTCCAAAACTCAGGTGAACAGAACAGAAATTTAACCAAAGATCTTCATGGATACATGCAACTGTTCTTCTCCTTGCTTGTTTTCATGTGAAGTCCTAAAATCATGTGTGATGTTGCAGTTCTCCTGTAATTTAGTGAACTCACGAGACTGAGTGGAAAACTTTTGCTCCCGTTTTGCGTCTGAAACGCTCTCATTTGGAGGCGAGCTCATAGGTCAAACGCCCCTATTACGTTACACGCCGCTCACGCATCTGGTGGAAAGGAGGGGTTATGGACGGTGCTGAGTGAAGCAGATGAAAAAAGAATGATGAACCAGACGGGGACTAAACTAAATCACTCAGGAAAAAAAAATCCTGAAGTCCACAAGAGAATGACTAACTGAGAATAAACCATGAGCTAAAGAGATTTACAGAAAATAAACCTAGCTACAAAATCAAACACCAAACACAAAATCATGATGCAAATTCTCTAATTATAAAATAAAATTAAATATAAAAATTACCGTAGTATCGGAGATATTGTAGATTTTATCGTAGTATTCCCGTTCGTAATCTCATCAGTCCAGTCAGAACAAACCTGTTTCTCCAAACACAGATAAGACATTATTCTCTCATGATCTTCTAACAGAAACCTTTTTCAAACTACCTGAAATGTCCCTTTTCATCCACAACTACACAGATGAAACACAAAACCTTTGAAAACTGATTTGTTTTTAGTGCTGATGGAAGGGAACAGCTAAAAATCCACCTTGAAGGATTTTGTCTGCGATGAGCGAGCCGTCTAAAAGTTTAAACAGTTCCTGAAAGCTGCATGGCGACTGAGATGAACCTCCAGGATCACCAATAATTCTCCAGTTTAGCCTAATGTCTGACTTCATCTTCTAATGGAAAATTCATGTGACTGATTGTCTCTCTGGTGGCTGTAATTACCGAATGTCTTCACACCAGCGAGAGACAGACTTTGTCTCAATTAGCATTCAGCTTCACTTCCTCTCCTCTTCTCAGCACCTCGCTCCTCAGCGCTAACGACTGGGATGTTTGTACCTGCTGTACACAGCCACACTATCTGCTCCATCACTGCCGCGGCTTTGGAGATTAGTCACCAATTGGAGCTTTTAAAGTGTAGCAGATTCTTTGAAATTTGTGATGCGAGGTTAAGGATTTATTATTTATTTATTTTTTAACCTTTTTTTGAAAGGTTTTAAAAAGTTCCTGTAAGCTTTGAACATTGAGGCAATATGCAGAAGGAGCAGTCAGAGGCATGAACATGAACATGAACATCATGGAGATTTGTATCATCAAAGTCCAACTGAAAGCTGGTTTTGACTTTGGTTTCCTGCATATCTCCTCTGAAATGTCAGTTTTATTTTGATGATTAATATCTGTTTCAGAGAAAATCACAAGTCAGTGTTTGCTTGTTCAATTTGTATTTATTTCAAAGTCCAAATATTTGAGAAACAAATGAGCTAGCTATTGCAAAATCAAAACACAGTAAATCAAGTGGCTAGCCAGCCTTGCAGGAATCTATGTCTGCCAGAGTTTAAGCTAAGCCTGTTGTGGTGAATCACATATTAATAAAGTATCTTTGAATTGCTATTTGCTGTCTTTATATGAAATTCAAAAACATCACAAAATGTAAAAAAAAATGCCTTTTTGTTGTTCTTTTGGTATACTTGTTGTGTTTTATTCTCTAACTGTTTTATGTTTTGTACCTGGGGGCCACCATCTAAATGCTAATTCCTCTTTAATATTTATTCTTCCTGTTAGGAGAGATGACCGACCAGAATACATTTTGCATGTAATTTTCTCTTGGTGAACGGATTCCAAATAAGAACCAAACTGACATTGGAAAGGATCATTTGGGACATTCTGTCTACAGAAATCAGTCCCCAGCACCAAAGTCAGGGTTGTTGTTTACAACGTTTCTATAGTAACTTACCTCCAGTTTTAGCTGTTGAAAATCAGATAATTGATAAGGAGTTCATGCTGCGAACGTATGTTTGGACCAGATGTAACAGCAGTTGGACAACAGAATAATGTGTCTTGTTGAATCTCAGATGCAACAACCTGCTACAAAACTAGCAGTGGCAACAAGGAGGGTAAATAGCTGAGCATCAAACAGTTTCAGCACTGAGGGGAACTACAGGCGTGAGCAGCTGCTGCTGGATGTGGCCTCCAGTGACCTGTGGGTCACACCAGACGTACAGATGGTAGACTTGCTGCAGCAGCAGAGAGGCAACGCCACGTTTATCCTCTCTATTCTCTTGGAATTTAGATTAAGAGTGGTGGAGCATAGATGAGCACAATTATAGGGTTATGAGTTTATGGTCTGTGCCTGGTATATTCCCAACAATTCAATTAGATGGACAAGCAGTAAAAACTGGTTTGATACAATACAACACAATATAGTACGATTCAGTATAATACAAAACTACACGGTATGATACTGTATGATTAAACATAATACAATACAGTACAATACTGTGCAATGTGATCAGTTATATGATACGATGCAATGGGAAACAGTATAACATACAACATGACACTGTATGCTATGGTAGAATACAATACAATGTGATGTGATGTGGTAGAATACAATATAAAGTGATATGTCATGGTAAAATACAACACAACACAACACAACACAACACTATGTTATGGTAGAATACAATACAATGCTAAATGCTATGGAATAATACAATACAACGTGATAGGATATGGTAAAATATAGCACAACACAATATTCTATGGTAGAATACAATACAACACAGTATGATATAGTAGAATAAAACACAATACAATATTATATGGTAGCAAACAATACAATGCAATATGATATGGTAGAATACAACACAAAACAATATGCCAATTTAAAATACAACACAATGCTGTATGCTATGGTAGAATACAACACAACACAATATGATATGGTAGAATACAATGCAATGTGATGTGATATGGTGAAATACAACACAATACAATGCTATACCAAATGATGCAACAAAAATTCAATTCAAATTCTAAATCTAATTAAAAAATTATTTCATAATCCCTGAGGGAAATTAAATGTTGTTCTAACTCAAATTCTTCAAGCAATAATAAAACAATTATATAATAGTAACATTAATAATCTGATTACTTTATATAAGGTATTATTGATGCTGAGGGCTGTGGGAAGGAAGGACCTCCGGTAGTAGTCTGTATTACGACGGGTCTGAAGAATCCTCCGACTGACCGTGTTCTGTTGTTGCATAATTACATGAAGAGGATGCTCAGGGTTGTACGTAATGTTTTTTTCTTTGGTTTGTTTTTTTGTTTTTGTTTTTATG
The DNA here is from genome assembly GCF_043380555.1 of Nothobranchius furzeri. Taxonomy (NCBI): domain Eukaryota; kingdom Metazoa; phylum Chordata; class Actinopteri; order Cyprinodontiformes; family Nothobranchiidae; genus Nothobranchius; species Nothobranchius furzeri. The sequence continues at coordinate 43,207,451 of NC_091747.1, read as the reverse complement.
AAGAATCCACCTTTGCACCATCATCTCTAGCGGTTATACAGTAGTCCCAATAACAGAACTGGTAATTTGTATCAGGTTGTTGAGCCTTTTTAGGGCCCTGGCGCTGATGCTGCTACCCCAACACGTGGTGACACAAGAAATTATACACTCTCCACAATAGACTTAAAGAAGATATGCAGCCTCTTGCTGCATCGTGAAGCACAGTCTACTTTGTCCCTTCTTGAAGATGGCGCTGCTGTTGCGTCTTCAGTCTAATCTTTGAACATCTTAGGTGTGTTCTTGCTGTGTATTAGTTCTAATTCCATGCTGTTGTTCTTTTTTTAAAACACAGACACGGTTTTGTTACCTGTTTTGTCTCTACGTTTCGCCGGCGGCTGCAGGCTTCCTCAGGCTGACACTGATGGTGGGGCGTGTTACACAGTGAAGTGTAGTGAGGACAAAAGAAACATGATGACTTGGTCGATAGACAAGGAAAACCAATTTTATTTCCTCTGGTCCGAAAAAACAAAATCAGAAAATCCCAGCACTATTCAAAATGGCCACCCATCCAACTCTCTTAGCAGTCTCTGTCACTTTCAGAGAGGAAAAACGACCCTTTGCCACACCCAGCAGTCAACCTATATACTCTCCGACCCCCCCTCCAATTCAGGTCGGCCAATCACATCAGTCCACTCAGGCATTTCCTATATAAAGGCAGCATTAGAGGCGGGCTTCCTCTTTAGCTGCTTCAAAATGGCTGCCGCAGAGGACACCTCCTGAGGGTAACAAACAAATTCATGTTACATAACAGATTACATTCCTGAATGAACACTCTTTGGTTTAAAGAAGACATGTTGCTTCTCAACAGGCGTCACTTCCTTCTCCGTTTATCCACGGGCAGCAGAGGACGTTGCGCCCTCTACTGCCCGCTCTCCCCTCTCCGACGAGGCAGTCCCATGTGCGGTCCAACGTGTACACTCCGTCGTCCCTGTTCATGGTCCCACATCCACGTCTCCTTATCTCGATTGCTTCTTTAATCCATCTTTTGTATTTGTGTTGTTCAATGTTTATGATCCTTGTGTTGTCCCAGTCCTTTTTATGCTTTTCTCTTATGCAGTGACACGAAAATCACACAATAGCAGCAAAAGAAGAAGCAGAAAGCACAATAAAGAAGTCAGCCGTAACTGATCACTCCCTAAGGGTATAGAGCTGGTCCAGTGTTCCACAGCCAGGACGAAAACCACATTGCTCCTCCTGAATCTGAGGTTCAACAATCCGACGGACCCTCCTTTCCAGAACCCCTGAATAGACCTTACCAGGAAGGCTCAAGAGTGTGATCCCCCTGTAGTTGGAACACACCCTGCGGTCCCCCTTTTTAAATAAGGGGCCCGCCACCCTGGTCTGCCAGTCCAGTGGGACTGCCCCCGATGTCCACGCAATATTGCAGAGCCACGTTAGCCAACACAGCCCCACAACATCCAGAGCCTTAAGGAACTCCAGGCGGATCTTATCCACCCCTGGAGCCTTGCCACAGAGGAGCTTTTTAACCACCTCAGTGACCTCAGCACCAGAGATTTGAGAGGCCAACCCAAAGTCCCCAGACTCTGCTTCCTCACTGGAAGACGTGTCGGTGGGATTGAGGAGGTCTTCGAAGTATTCTGCCCACCAATCCACAACATCCTGAGTAGAGGTCAGCAGCACACCGTCCCCACTATAGATAGTGTTGGTAGCACACTGCTTTCCTCCCCTGAGGTGCCGGATGGTGGACCAGAATCTCCTCGAAGCTGTACAGAAGTCTTGCTCCATGGTCTCACTGAACTTCTCCCATGCCTGAGTTTTTGTCTTCGAGACCACTCGAGCCACGATCCGCTTGGACTGCCGGTACCCATCAGCTGCCTCTGGAGTCCCACAGGCCAAAAAGACCTGATAGGACTCTTTCTTCAGCTTGACAGCATCCCTAACCGCCGGTGTTCACCAGCGGGTTCCGGGGTTGCATAAGCACAGACCACAGTCAGAACCTGTCCCCCCACACGTAGGCGGAGGGAGTCTACTCTCTCATTCACTGGGGTAAACCCCAACGTACCGTAACGGCACCTCTTCAAATAGAATACATTACAGTCTATGTAGTGTAACAAACCGGCAATTTTCAGACGTGTTCCAGAAGCGACACCCCGCGCTGCTAAGGCTAGGATCGGGTTCTAGTTTTTGATGTGTCAATTACCGCAGTTAGTATAGGGCTAGACAGGAAAACACACAGTTTTAGTGTAAAATCCCCAATAATTTTCAATATAAAGCTATTGCAGCCATGCAATTTCATATATATGAAGCTTTTGTGTGACCTAATAGCTTATTTACTCAACATCGTTCCAGGAGAAAAGCGGTGGGTTTTTCATATCTTTATGCCTGGCAGTGAAGAGGAACAACAACATATATGACATCAAACAGCGATATAAAACGTGATTTCCTTCTTTTTGGTTTATTGGCAGATTGCGTAAACAAACCGTAACCTTTGATGTCTCGAGGGATTTTGTTATGTTGCGAGTCGAGTGAGGAGCATGGCACAGAAGCTGCTTCGCTGCTGAGATTCTCCCGGTGTGCACTTGAGTTCTGTGATTATAGCGAGTAAACCTTTCCACTCTGCTTTTGCTTTCAGTGTGCAGTAGGTGTAATTCCAATGCAACCTTAAATAAATCATAAAACCTGTACACCAATGCTAATATTTACTAGTGTAAAATGATCATGCAGACACATTGTTATAGTGTAATGTACATTTTAGGAAGATATCTTCCAGACAAACGTATAAACATATAAAGTGTGTCTATGTTGCATTATGGGAGAAAAACAATCCATGATTTGCTGCCTGATTATTTTCTGATCAATCAAACTGGATTAAAAACCAATCTGATTCCACCACTGAATGTGCTTGACCAGATTACTTTCAGGACAATGCAGCTGCATATTTATAGCTTTTCATCTTTTCCTTTTTGAAGTGTTCATCATCTGTCACAAACAACAGAGCTCCGCTTATCAGCCAAGGCTTGTTATGCTGCAACAAAAATACCTTTCTCCCATCTACTATCACCCAGCTCCCAGGTGCAGGTAAATGAGAGCCAGCAGAGAAATGACTCCATTTGCATGTTAGCTAATTGTGTCATTGCTCCAGGCTCCCTAATAGTCAATGAATTTTCTGAGAACAGAGTTCAGAGAGAATAAAAATGGCTGTGGCTTCAAAGCATGTAGCAACTATTTGTCGGGAAATGAGATTTGCCGCAGGTAAAAGGAAAAAAGCCCTGCTGCAAAAGGCTGTGCTATTGAAGTTGGAAAAGATGTATGAGGCCAACATGGCACGGTCCTTTTCCAAGACAACAAGCACTCAAGTAAAAAAGAGTTATTAAGCGTACAAATATTACTGAGCATTTAGCAAGTACAACTTTAGTTTTCTATGTAAATATCTTAAATAACACAATCACAATATATGATAGACCAGTTGGACCGCATGGATATTGGTGGTGCTTGACACCGTCTAACACCAATAAATGGGACTAAAAACAGTTTTTTTAAAAGGGACGAAAACACCAGACCTCTAGAAAATAGAAGGACTTTTAAATTTCTGCTGTTTTGAATGTTGGAGAACATTACAGCTCACATGCTTCCAAATACAACAAATAAATCAGTATTCCTGATCGTTGACTGTAATAAAGTATTTGTCCGAAGCATCTTATGGATAGACGGGTGGATGAATGGGTGGATGGATGGATGGATGGATGGATGGATAGGTGGATGGTGGGTGGGATGGATGGATGGATGGATGGATGGATGGATGGATGGATGAACGGGTGGGATGGATGGATGGATGGATGGATGGATGGATGAACGGGTGGGATGGATGGATGGATGGATGGATGGATGGATGGATGAAAAGGTGGGATGGATGGATGGATGGATGGATGAAAAAGTGGGCTGGATGGATGGATGGATGGATGGATTAACAGGTGGGATGGATGGATGGATGGATGGATGGATGGATGAAAAGGTGGGATGCATGGATGGATGGATGGGTGGATGGTCGGATGGATGGATGAACGGGTGGGATGGATGGATGGATGGACGGACAGACGGACAGATGGATGGATGGATGGATGGACGGGCAGACGGACGGACGGATGGATGGTGAACAGGTAGGTTGGATGGGTGGATGGATGAGTGGATGGACGGATGGATGGATGGATGGATGGATGAACAGGTGGGATGGATGGATGGATGAACAGGTGGGATGGATGGATGGATGGATGAACAGGTGGGATGGATGGATGGATGGATGATGAACAGGTAGGTTGGTTGGTTGGTTGGAGGGATGGATGCATGGATGGATAGATGGACGGATGGATGGATGGATATCTACCATGTCTGTAAGGACAGTTGCTGCCTCTCTATTCTAAGCCACATAGTTAAATTCAATGGAAGTTTCTAGGATCTTATGGCTAAGATCTGTTTGCTTATAAATGTATGGACTTTATAAAATTTTAAGGCTAGAAAATTAAAAACCTTGCAGGGAAATTGCCAACAAATAAATTCCTCCACGTAAAGCTGGGTGTACACTGGGATTTTTTGACCGCTGTGAGCCAGTTTTTCTCTCGTGTGAGATCTTTGAGGTTGGCTTTTGCATCATGTAGTTTACAGAGAGTTAGGAGAGGGGATTCACACTTCACAACCAGCTCCCGATCATCAGTTGTGTGGTTGCATGAATATCAAACATGTTTGACATTTGCTTGTCCATCATGAAGGTATCGCATTGTTGAAGCAGCTCTCCGTCCCAAAACTACCCGAACTTCCCACACAGTGCATGCATCAACCTGGCTCAAAAATTTTTTTTCATTATGAACACATGTTTTGTTTTTGTTTTTTTTTTTACACTTTTTACACTTTTCTCCACACACAATAACAAGGAATGTCAAGACTGCATGCTTGGGGAGTTCATATCAAATTAAACCGATCCCAAAACATTGTTTACTTCCTTTCTTTTGTTTTCCTTCTCCACCCACCATAAACCACTGTGTGCCGACAACAGACATAAACACCAACACAACAGCTCTTGGGTCTTTTAGGTTACAATGGGAGAAAAGACTTGTGAGCTTTGCTCTGAGAGGAAGTCACACAGATTGAGATGGAGCTGAATGTTACGAGTGAAAACTTAAAGGTGTACACCCTGCCTAAGACAACCCCTCTTTACTGCGTGAAACATCAGTCAGTTCTAAATGGTCTTTGCAGTCTGTAAATTATCTTTAAGTGTGCTGTTCATCAATAATGGTAGGATTGATCAAGTGGTGGACAGAGCGCTTGGGACTTCCCTGCAGAGCTGGATGTATTTCTGTGGTCTGTTGTTATGACCAATTAGTTAATTTGGAATTGAATGCTCTCAGTTTACTGGTCCTTCTGTGCTCCAACTCATTCCAGTAAACAGCGGTTGTGAGACATAAATCTTGACTGAAAAAATAGATCATGGATCCAAGTAGCTGAAATTAACCTTCAATGTATGTAGGCTGGACTCACCATCAGAGAGAAAATGAGGAGCTATGCCAGCTGGGAGGAACTCAGAGTAGATAGTTGTACTAGACTACTAAAGAGTACTACAGAGTACTAGCTGGACCCAGTCTTGGATAAAGTGAAGAAAGGAATGGATAGATGGACTTCTTGCGACAGATTGACATAAAATGGATCTTGAGCAAACACTGAAATCCCAAAGGGAATTTGTAGTGCTGCATATCCACAACATGGGACCAGCACACACTGGCATGACTCATCCATGGGGAACGTCAAGCAGGACTGGCCATGCTGAACTCATGTCTCAGCCAAGATCTCATCTCACGGTTGCGTTCCGATAGCAGAGTAAATTTACAGCACGTAGCTGCATCCTGACGTCTTTTCTGGAAGAATTGTGCCACTTTGGCGCCTAGGATATGATGCAATCATGGTATGTGTGGTAGGATTGTAATGGAAACAAGCTACATATAAAGTGTTTATGTTTATGTTATGGGCTGCATGGTGGCGCAGTTGTTAGCACTGTTGCCTCGCAGCACGAAGGTGGCAGGTTCGAAACTCGGCTGCAGCCTTTCTGCGTGGAGTTGCGTGTTCTCCCCATGCATGCGTGGGTTTCCTCCGGGTACTCCGGTTTCCCCCACAGATCACAACGTGCCCTATAGGTTATAAATTGTAAGTCGCTTTGGATAAAAGTGTCTGCTAAATGAATAAACATAAACATATAAAGTGGTGCTTGGTGAGTGATAAAGAATGTGTCTAGTGGGAAACACGAGTCTGGTATAGTCATGATCGTCTTTCAACCGAAGAATGTTTTCGGCCATATTTAGGTTGGGAGGGTGTAGTGTAAGGTGTCACCTGTGTGAAGAGGACTTACGGTGGGTTATAGCCAACATTAGGAACAGTAGAAGGGTCAGAACCATCATGACGTGAGCACCACCTCACCCCTGCCACGTGGACCTCAAGGGATAAACCATCAACCCTGCTCAATGGTCAGCTTTCCTGGCGGGGTCACCCATGAAGACAGTGGGAGGGTTAAATTGTATTTCCTTGTTTCTGATTGGTTGCATGGCATCGGTACAGTCTGTCTGAGTCTATCCACTGCAAGACATTAGGTGGTTAGAATCTATTGAACCACAGCTCAGAAACAAGCACCCTTCTAATGATTGGTGAAAGGAATAAAGAGTTTCCCATTGGGTACAGTTTATTTCATATTTACTGCACATCAAAACACCTCCAGCTGGCAAAAGAATTAGAGCTGTTCCTCCTTTTTATAGTCCCTTTTTGGTGAGGCATTTTAAATGTTCAAATTTAATTGCAGCCCAGCAGTGTGTACTTTCACTTATAAAGCCAAAGGGCAGCAAGTGATTGAAAATGGGTAGAAAATGAGTTTTATGTCTTACCGTTTTGGAGACTAGAGCCATTTTTCAGAAAATGGCCAGTTGAAACATGTAACGTCTCAATCGACAGTTAACTCATTTGTGAGCTCTCATGATAAATTTAATTTAACTAACTATTCTTTTGGGTTAAATTTGGTGAAATGTTATGATTGCAGTTTATCTTTGTGTGGCTGAGATGTTTGAGCCACACTGAATCAAAGTGCACAAATAACGGCTGCAGCACTCAGATGCTATAGTATGAATAGAGACATCGATTCACACATAGAAGGGATCTTTTTCACAGTTGTTCTCATTGCTTTTGCTTGCAGAGACACTCACACAGACGAGATATTAATGGACAGAAGCTACGAGGCAATTATTTCAGCTCTGCAGAACATGGCAGCAACAGCAAAGGAAAAGGTGTATCGGGTTACCCTTCAGTGTTCTGATTCAGTAAGCAGCAGTCTGTCAAGCTGCCTTGGCAACAATCTGAGTGTAGCAGCTGAGGCAAAAAGAATGTACCGAGTTGGAGGGGTGGGAAATTACAAAAGGAATCAATTCAATAAGTTTTCTCCTATGGAAAAACATCTAAGCAGGTGACTGAACAACAACCTTTTAAGGGTCTTTCTACAGGGGCCCAATGCATGAAGTTATGGAGAAATAAAGGTTTAGCATTCCTTCTGTATCAGGTATGGTTGATCCAATCTTGAACATTATGCATGGCCTCACACAATATGGAAGGACCTTTAAGCTCTTGGGCGTATGTTTGTGTTATGAATGACTTTCAGCCACTGCTATATGAAAGTACACCTCAGTCTGTTTTACAAATGTTAAGCTCCGACGAGTTATGTTTGATGAATCTGATCATTTTAAACTAAGCTAAAAGTTATGGATTTGCATAAAATGATTAGTTTTATCAAGGTCCATTTATATTCTGTGTTTACTTCAAGCCTAGAAATCTAGATCAACCATTGCAGTAGAAAAAAGATTTTGCTCCGCAGGTTGGAAGTGATGTCTAAATGACATCTCATGAAGCAACAAGGCTTTTTCAGCCAATTGCTTCACAGAAGGTTCAATACTTAAAGAGACAAGGTGTAGTTTTTACCATTAATATCCAGAAATAACCATCAAAATGTCGTTGATAATGAATGAAATGATGCTGTTGTTCAAAAATATTGGCAGCTTTGTAACATATCATAAAAATCAGGTCTAAAATACATGGGAGCGGGTCTAAGTCTCAGGGCGACACCGTATTAGATGGCATGTTTCTTTCTACGGGAGCCCATGAGGACAAAATGTATTTACTGATTTGTAACAAACCGTTACAAAGATTTCCTCATTCCTAAATGTTGTTGTTTTACACATTCACCTCTTCACTTGTTGCCAGTGATGAAAGGGAGACTGATCGGCTTGTTATTTTGCTAAAGTTTGAACACCCCAAGGCTTTTTGACCCTAATGGACATCCGTTGTTAAGGTCTTAATTCAATACAAAAATACAGCTTGCTTGCAGTGATTTAGGTATCTACTGCCCCTTATCACCAGGGAAAATACAGACACTTTAAGCTTCATTTAGTGCTTCATTTACTGAACCGATATAGCTACATCTGCTGGTGAACATTGTGTTTAACACCTACAGTAGGAGGATATTCAGTGGCGTCAATGTTCATGTTTCTCGCATTGCATCGCAAGATTGGGTGGCAAGAAGTGGCGTTTTTTGACCATAATTTGATTGTTTTGCACATTTGGAGGAAGATTTAGTGAAGTACATGGTCCACTCTTGCTGTGAGGTCAAGCGTACGGCTCGTTGGAGGCTTGATACGTTTTCTTCAAATTCTCTCTGTAAAGGACAGCAAAATACGAAAGAGATGGTTGCAAGCAACCCGGACTTTCAGAAGAAAGTCTGGATTTCTTCAGCAATGGATAGTTAGAGTTTGTGAGGCTCATTTTGCTCATGGTAAGTCCTTGTGACGAAGTATTTGTTATTTAGAGATGTTTTTAAAAATGTCATCTTCGTGAGTCTAAAAATCCACGAGTCATACTCCTTTCTGATTCAGGTGTCCCAAATTGCGATTGTTTACAAAAGTAAACAAATAAATGTGCTTTCCCTTCTGTGTGTGTCTGCTCTGTCATCTCTGTCATGGCGGATTGCTGCTACTACTGGTTCTGGTGGGGGTTTCTTCCTGTTAAAAGAGAGATTTCCTCTCCACTTTCGCTACGTGCTTGCCTAGTATGAGGATTACTGCAAAGTCTCCTTACAGGAAACGTGTAACTAATTAGAAAAATTGACTCATTTGGAAAGTTTACTTTGTGATCTTCTTCTTCTATGGTGTATGGTGGACTACCCAGCTGACTGCATGCTGTAGCCATGGACACGTTATATTTTTTGTCGCTCTGATTAGCTCTGTCCATTTGTATGTGGTGACAGTTTGAAAGACAACTGTAGATTCTGTTGTGTTTCAACAGCTCGTGGCCACACTATGTTTTCAAATGGCTTGCCAAGCTAGGTTGCATCCACATTTATTGGATATTTTTCATGCAAAGATGTGGAGTAAAGACTCTCAGATACTACCACATCAAATGTTGTTCAATAAATGTCATTGAGTTCTATCAAGGGGTGCACATACGTGGTGCATAGGTACATTTGTAATTATGGCAGATTTAAATTAGTGAAGATAAAGATTTGGAGGTACCAGAATCAAAAGCTTAGAGTGGTTGTATTGTTAGACTATTGTCAGTTTTTTATTGTATTGTTTTTCAGGAATCATGAGAAAGTCGTCGTAAATACGCTTGTATTTTCATAAGGCAGCTGTAGCTCCTTGAGGATAAGTTAGTAGAAGAATTCAGTCTCTGGCCTTTTTTACAAGACACACCGTGACGGCAAATCAATGTAATATTACTGCAATGGTGTGTCTTGTAAACGTACCATGGCCAGTGTTGGGAGTAAAGCGGCACAAAAGTAATTAATTACTGTAATGCATTGCTTTTGCTGTACTGTGGTAATGTAAGGCATTACAGGGAAAGAAAATGGTAATATTTACTCGGTACAATTGTCAGTAACGCGGTAATTACAATGCATTTTTACACCCAGAATCAACATGTGGGTTTCCCAAAAATTCAAATTGCGGGAAGCCTGAAAAATGATCCAGTATCCACATATATGACGTCATTTATGGACTCAGCTTTGCGGGCATTCTATGAGCAGAGAGGACGCAGGGGTAATGGCTCAAATACTCCAGCTAAGTCCTGCGCGCGGCCGCTGCTATATTCACAAAATCGCTCCACTAAAACAAAATAATTTGTTTGCGATCGTTTATATCAGCCCATCTTCTCTGGTACTTCATGTACTTTTCAGCTGAGATCATAATCTGTGCCCCGGTGATTTCAACTCATTGCTGCTGGAGCACAGCGCATGTTATGTATTTTTATTTTATTTTTAATTTTTTTTTTTTTTTTTTGCGTTCGTTAGATCCCTTTGGCTGATTAGTTAGAAAGTAGGAAATCTAGGAAACAGTTTTTCTGGAAGACGGAGAAAACATGCAGCATGCAGGAAAGTTAGAGAGAGAAAGGGCAGGAAATTATTCTAATAAAATCAAGAAAACAAAACAGAGTGCTTGTAAAAAAAAAAAGTAGGTAGATTTATCCCCAATAGACATTTTGACCAGTGAAAAGCAATAATATATAAGCATTTAATATTTATACATGTGATAGAATCAGATCACCACAGAAGTCAGTCCCACGTCCAGGGCCGTATCAAGGCATTTGGGGACCAAGGCAAATATAGGCTTAGAGCCCCCACCACCTCACTCCCTGCTCAAATGGCCCTATAAGATGGCAGCGTGCTGAGAGTACAGATTGTTGCTGCTTTTATTTAATAAACAATAATTTTAAAGCACTGTTATTATATCTGACTGTTTTTAACAGCAATCCTAGCTCAGACACCACATCACTTTCCACATATATGTCATGAGCTCACTGACCGTCAGATTACCAGATTCATATTGAAGTTGTTTTGGTGAAAGTAACTTAAAGTAATGCAAAAGTAGTGTAATGTCTTACACTTTAAAATCAGTAATATTGTAATGTATTACTTTAAAATGAGGGTAACAAGTAATAAATAATGCATTGCAGTTTTGAAGTAACTTGACCAACACTGACCCTGGCGATGCCCGAATTCTGCGCCATTCATTCTACTTCACTTGGTAGTAATACTGCGGTAACTGTCTGTCTCATTAATTGTGATTGCGCCTTGGTGCAACAGAGGGAAGTTTCATGATCTCGTGGGGAGTTACTGTCGAGCTCCGGCCGGCAACTATTTTGAAAATGAAGTAAAAACGGCCGTAAGTTTCGCTTTGTAAACAGAATCAGCTGCAATGATAATCTGGAGCAATGCAGCACTCCTGGAAGTCCACGGCAGCAGAGAGACTGCCCCAATATCATTGCATAATCTTTTGTGGAAAAAAACCACATGTGCGCCACATTACTGCCATGGTCTGACCACTTATAAATGACCTAAGGCTCTCAGATGCAGCTTCAGCATTGCAGCAAATTGATGGCATTGTTTTGTGAAAACGGCTGCTGTTAGCTTCTGTTGGCCGGGCGTTTGCTGAGGAATAAATCTGAAGGTTAAACCATCTAATTTCACAGCCGCTCACCTCCAGTCCTCACAATTGGAGAAGAACACGTCGATGTAGGCCGTGTAGAGGAAGTCCCTAATTTTGGACACAGCCCTGGAGTTTATCAGTCCAGGATCCAAAGGAGTGCCCAGAAGATCATGGGGTAGTTTGCAGGCAGGTGAACCTGCAGCAACAGAAATCAAAGCAATGCCATCAAACATATAACTTCTGCATGTCTTGCTTGTGATTCAATTTTATTCCACCTAAAATCATAAATATGCCAAGCTTTGATTTTGTCTTGCTAGAACTGCAACATAGCTCACCCTGTAAAGATGCAGATTGTGACAGCTTTTCATACATGAAGACATGGACATAAAAGGGAATATGAGGACTCGTCTCTCTTCTGCTCTTTACTGACAAAACGTGGCTGTGAAAGCTGTAATCATTTTCGGAGAGGGTGACTCTCAGCTGTAAGATCCCCATTTTTTCCCCTCTGAAAGCAGTCTGCAAGGTGCAGCTTCTTTTACTGAAGCTCCTATTTGAGCTTTTCAGACAACATATGTCAAGTCCTCTAAAGTAATTCCTTTTGCATGAATTCACCGTGTCTACAGTGGTGTGAAAAACTCTTTGCCCCCTTCCTGATTTCTTATTATTTTGCATGTTTGTCACACAAAATGTTTCTGATCATCAAACACATTTAACCATTAGTCAAAGATAACACAAGTAAACACAAAATGCAGTTTTGAAATGATGGTTTTTATTATTTAGGGAGAGAACAAAATCCAAACCTACATTGCCCTGTGTGAAAAAAGTAATTGTCCCCTGAACCTAATAACTGGTTGGGCCTCCCTTAGCAGCATTAACTGCAATCAAGCATTTGCGATAACTTGCTACGAGTCTTTACAGCGCTCTGGAGGAATTTTGGCCTACTCATCTTTGCTGAATTGTTGTAATTCAGCTTTATTTGAGGGTTTTCTAGCATGAACCACCTTTTTAAGGTCATGCCAGAGCATCTCAATAGGATTCAGGTCAGGACTTTGACTAGGCCACTCTAAAGTCTTCATTTTGTTGTTCTTCAGCCATTCAGAGGTGGATTTGCTGGTGTGTTTTGGGTCATTGTCCTGCAGCAGCACCCAAGATCGCTTCAGCTTTAGTTGATGAACAGCTGGCCGGACATTCTCCTTCAGGATGTTTTGGTGGACAGAATTCATGGTTCCATTTATCACAGCAAGCCTTCCAGTTCCTGAAGCAGCAAAACAACCCCAGACCATCACACTACCACCACCATATTTTACTGTTGGTATGATGTTCTTTGTCTGAAATGCTGTTACTTCTATGCCAGATGTAACGGGACATTTGCCTTCCAAAAAGTTCATCTTCTTTCTCATCAGTCCACAAGGTCTTTTCCCAAAAGTCTTGGCAATCATTGAGACGTTTCTTAGCAAAATTCAGATGAGCTCTAATGTTCTTTTTGCTTAACAGTGGTTTGCGTCTTGGAAATTTGCCATGCAGGCCATTTTTGCCCAGTCAATATCAATGTCAAGTTTATTTATATAGCACATTTCCAACAATCAGAGACTGAACAAAGTGCTGTACAAGCAGTAAAAAATAAAATGATAAAAAACTAAGAATAATCCAGTAGACCCTAGATAAAATAAATTAACGATGAAATCAGTTAAAAGCAAGGGTAAAAAGGTAGGTTTTTAAAAGAGACTTAAAAGCAGAAAGGCTGTTAGCAGACCTAATCTGTAGGGTAAGGCTGTTCCAGAGCTTGGGAGCAGCCACAGAAAAAGCTCTGTCACCTCTGGACTTCAGCCTAGACTGGGGAACAGATAAAAGATGTAGAGAGGATGAACGGAGGTTTCTTTTGGGGACATGAGTGTTTATGAGTTCCGACAGATAAGGAGGGGCCAAATTGTGTAGTGCCTTAAAACAGAGCCGTAGCATTTTAAATTGATTCCTGTAATTGATCGGGAGCCAGTGAAGAGCTTGTAAGACTGGTGTTATGTGATCCCTGTGCCTCCTACCTGTCAGCAAGCGAGCTGCCACATTCTGAGCCACCTGCAAGTGGTGAAGTGACGACTGCTCCAGTCCATAATATAGAGAGTTGCAGTAGTCAAGTCTCAACATGATTAGCAAGTGCATAACCTTTTCAAAGTCTTTAATTGGTAAATAGGGCTTGACTTTACTAAGAACACGCAAATGAAAGAACACACTCTGGACCACAGAACTTATCTGTTTGTCAAGTTTAAAATGGCCATCAATGAAAAACCCCAGATTTCTTGCCTGAGATATGCAAAAGGATTCTAAAGGGCCAAATACACTGTTTACCCCATGCAACAGCCCAGGGTCCCCAAAGACGATAATTTCAGTCTTTTTGTCATTTAAAGTAAGAAGGTTCAATTGTAGCCAGTTTTTTACATCTTTTAGACGATTCAATTATTTATCAAACGCTGGCCTTCGAGAATGTAGAGGAACATATATCTGCAAATCGTCCGCAAAGAAGTGATAGGAGATGCTGTGATTACGAAAGATGGCACCAAGGGGCAACATATACAGTGAGAACAGGAGCGGGCCCAAAACTGAACCTTGAGGGACACCACAACTAAGATTCGCTGGGGAGACAAACAACACTGTTCCATATTTACAGTAAAAGTCCTGTCTGACAGGAAGGACTTAAACCACTGCAACACTTAGGCCCGGATGCCGACGTCATGCTCTTTCTTATGGTGGAGTTGTTAACACCAACCTTAATTGAGGCAAGTGAGGCCTGCAGTTCTTTAGAAGTTGTCCTGGGGTCTTTTGTGACCTCTCGGATGAGTTGTCTCTGCGCTCTTGGGGTAATTTTGGTCGTCCGCCCACTCCTGAGAAGGTTCACCACTGTTCCATGTTGTTGCCATTTGTGGATAATGGCTCTCACTGTGGTTCGCTGGAGTCCCAAAGCTTTGGAAATGGCTTTATAACCTTTACCAGACTGATAGATCTCAACTACTTTTGTTCTCATTTGTTCTTGAATTTCTTTGGAGCTTGGCATGATGTCTAGCTTTTGAGATGCTTTTGGTCTACTTCTCTGTGTCAGGCAGCTCATATTTAAGTGATTTCTTGATTGAAACAGGTGTGGCAGTAATCAGGCTTGGGTGTGGCTACAGAAATTGAACTCAGGTGTGAAACACCACAGTTGGGTTATTTTCTAACAAGGGGGCAATTACTTTTTCACACGGGGCAATGCAGGTTTGGATTTTGTTCTCTCCCTAAATAATAAAAAATATCATTTCAAAACTGCATTTTGTGTTTACTTGTGTTATCTTTGACTAATGGTTAAATGTGTTTAATGATCAGAAAAATTTTGTGTGACAAACATGCAAAAGAATAAGAAATCAGGAAGGAGGAAAAGAGTTTTTCACACCATTGCTTCTCTCTTAATAATGTTTGTAAATTTGCTAAAATGCAAGGTCATATCAGACCCAGTGATGGAATAATTGACTGTTTTCCTCCTAAGTAAGCAACATGGAAGAGAAGGTGAAATATACCAGTAAGACCCGTAAAATACCTTCGTGACCAGTTCCCTCTGCTGATTTATTTGACAACAGGAGCAATCCAACACTTCTTTGCTGATTTGTCATGTTCCCTGTGACCTGTTCACGAACATAAATACGGGATTTGTGTCAGGCCGCTGGTTCTAACAGCTGTTGGATGGTGGGAGTGCTTGCATGCCTGCAACACATTTGTTTTCAACGTCAGCTGCTGATAAACATCCAGGCCACTTAATGGACTGAGTGCAGCAGTGAATCCCCCCGCCCCCCCCCCCCCCCCACACACACACACACACACTCACACATCGAAGCAGCACTTTAACCATGAAGGTATTTTGTTTTACTTCATCCACCTGCTCCAAAGACCTTCTGTTTCTTGGATCTCGTTGGAAAGCTAATGGTAGGGGGAATTCAGAGGGTAAAATTATAGTTTATCAATGTTAAAAGGGGAACAAAAAGTCTGAATTACAGTTTTTCAAACAAATCTCAGAACATTTGTTCTCAGATTTTTTGCGATCAGTTGTAGGGTCACACAGCTGGTTCATAATGCCAGTAGTCATAGGGTGAGAGTTGGGGGACAACCTGAACAGGTCTCCAGACACACAGAGAAGAACAAACATTCCCACTCACTCCATATCTGTGTTTCCATTTTAGTTCCAGGAAATTCCTGTGAGGGTAGGAAAGTGACAAAAAATATGATGTCTTAGACGTCTCAGCCATTGTGTAAGACCTCAGCATGTCCTTACTGCCTTGGCAATGACTGACATCACTGATCAGCATCAAAAGGTGTCCACAGATATTAATACGATTACAAGTTTGATCCTGTAAAAGTGCGTTGCAATTTCATCCATTTGGGGACCAGCAGAGCAGTTTGATGTAAAAAGTGACGTTCAGTGACCTGAAATAAGGCTTTCCTGTGGAAGACCATGAAGGTTGGTTTTGGTATTGGGAGTTTAGAAACAGACATTTAAATTCCTCTAATTCTACAAATGCCTGTTTGTTTTGCGACGTCTGCCATTTCAACATAAGTTACAATCGGCATGGGTTTCTCACAATCCTGCCAAGCAACTCTACTTAGCCATTGTTGATACCTACCCCAGTTCAGGCACTCGATTGGCACCTGAAATAGCCCTGAAAGTGCTCTTGTCAGGCAGGAAACGGAGACATGTGTATGCCGTTAAGGTTAAGGTTGCAATATTTGAAAAGAGCCCACTGTGGAGTCTCCAATTAACCCGATACACATCTGTGGGAGAAATGTGTGTATGTATGGGAAAAATATGCTAACTCCAGGCAGAAAGGCTGCACACAGAATTTGAACATGCAACCTTCTTGGTGCCAACTTTGCCACCATGCAGCCTTATAGCAGATAAGGACACATATATATATATATATATATATATTTATATTTATTTGATAAAAATTACTGCTAAACAGCAGTAATGGTAGCAGCAGAAGAGTTGTTTGCTGAAAGGTGTAATTTGACTCTCAACTGTGCCACCATTCAGCTCACCTCATATGTTCAAAAAGTTTGCAAGAAAAAATATCCTCTAAGAGTTATCGCTTAGTGACTGGTGGTCTCAGCCAGCACAAACAATTCTCTGTTTAGTTTTTGAGTCAGAAAAGGTGACAAGAGAGATGTCTTTGGGAGGGGTTAGCAACAAATCGGTGCTCTCTGCAACGAAACTGCAATGAGAAAAAGAGAAGAAACTTGTTTGCAGTAAAGTTTTGTTGCTAAAGTGTCAATCATTGGCACCAACCCAACTGATGATTAACACATTATGAGTGTCTGAGTAGTTACCAACAGCTGTGAAATTTACAGGAACTACAGTTAATTTGGCCAGTTTTCAAAATAAACCAACCACCTACCGTACATTATTGAAGGGGTTGTTTTTACCAAACATCAATAACAAGTTAAAAAAAAATGAAATTATCTCTTTAATCGATTAGAAAATCAAACAAAACTAAAACCTATCTGTCAGGAAAAATACTGAATATTCACTTTATTCTTTGCTTTGCAACTGAATAAGTCACCTTTGTCTCTGCTGCTGTTTTATCAGTCAGCAGGAGAATATTTAGCACAATCTCACACTCAAGTGTAAAGAGCAATTCCTCTGTAAACCACACACCCACTTTGCTTTCTTCTTCTTCTTCTTCTTCTTCTTCTTCTTCTTCTTCTTCTTCTTCTTCTTCTTCTTCTTCTTCTTCTTCTTCTTCTTCTCTCAAACACTTGTTCAAAGGAAACCTCCCAACAGATTACATGTTCTCATTGTATTTCAAAGCAAATGCATGCTAAATAATTTGTTCAACAAACTTATGTAAATACAGCTTTTCAAAATAAAAGCAGATTGTGTGATTGACAGATTAGACAGCAAAAACTCAGCTTGAGTTGTGGAAATCAAACTGTGGTTTTCTAAAAGAAAAAAATATGCAGCATAAAGGAAGAAGAGACATAAAATGTGTGGTTGCACGAGTGTGTTTGCACATGATATTCTAGCAACATCAGCGTTACCTTGGTAACTAATCCTATTTACTGAGGATTGGATCCATTATTCAGCCTCTTCATCTCAAAGCTGAGTAGTTGTTATCACCCAGTGTCAGGGACACAGACTCAGAGCAGGTAAACACTGAAAATTCACTATTTTCTTCACAACATCTCACAATAATTAATTCACTCCATTTAATCCATTTGGTTGCTTAAGTTGTAATGAAACCCTGGATTTGCACAGCTATAACAACACAGTCATTTTCTCCATTTAAAACAGGAAAGCAAAGATAAACCAATGCCAAAAATATTTATATAATTGTAGCTAAACTGTTAGAATGGCCACTTTTCAGCAATAAAAGCAGAAGTAAAGATTGCATAAGAATCCAACCAAAGCTGAAGCTGAATTTGCATGGATATAACACAAAGCACAAGTGATGCAACAATACGGGTTCCCCTCAGCCATCCAGTGGGAGCATTTCTACCATGCTAATTTGACTGGCCAACAATCTGTGTATCACTGTATGTATATGCTTCAGGTAATAAAGCGGATTTGTTAACTATTTCAGCTAATGCTATCAAAAAGAAAACACCTGCTTGGAATAAAACCTATTGCTACATCAATCGCTTATTATACGGTTGTGCTTTTATATTTATTAGTGGTTAGTTTTTATTACGTACATGTATGTCTTCAGTTTTTTAAGTTTAAGACATGAAAATATATGTTGTTGCTACTATCCTGAGTTAAAGGTGTGATTTACCGAAAAAATCATTTAATTAATTATTTCTGATTATAATGTGTCACTCAGAGTTTTTCATGCAGGATGTGCATGAAAATAGTCTTCTACACCTATCTCCTGCATTAGCTGCTGATAGAAAATAGACGTCGAAACGCTAGGATTTGAAAAGCCTGAGAGTGTGACATCACACTGTCACCTAATATTCCTGGACTCACCCAGCTTGACTTGTGATGGGGAAGGCTGCTGTTGGTTTAGCGT
This sequence comes from Nothobranchius furzeri, assembly GCF_043380555.1. Lineage (NCBI taxonomy): Eukaryota > Metazoa > Chordata > Actinopteri > Cyprinodontiformes > Nothobranchiidae > Nothobranchius > Nothobranchius furzeri. The sequence goes on along the minus strand of NC_091747.1, from coordinate 43,188,931 downwards.
CCAGGAAATAGCAGAGAGCGTTCCGACTAGTAGAAGCTAACCGTTAGCATTACCAACTCCACCAAACGGCAAAACTCCTCCAGGCTTGTGTTATTTGTGGAGATAAATAACCAGCATTGCAAAGTAAACATAGTCAGTGGTAGAGTCGCATTGCTCTTAGCCAATCAGAGGTGAGATGTCTAGATATCAGGAAGTTAGACTCCAAATCCTGCCATCTGAAGCTCTCTGATCTGGCGATTTTCTAGATCTGAAACAGGCACACTGGGGCTTTTTTGTACTCCAAATACAACTCACAAGGCATTTATTCCTACTAGAGACCACTGCAGATGTACTAATTAAACAAGTGAACCACACCTGTAAAGGTTTTATTTAGCTAAATATCGAAAAGGATCGAAAGGAGCCAGTTGAGGTGGTTTGGGCATCTGGTCAGGATGCCTCCTGGACGCCTCCCCGGGGAGGTGTTTCGGGCATGTCCTGCCGGCAGAAGGCCCCCGGGTCGACCCAGGTCACGTTGGAGAGGTTACATCTCCAATCTGGTCCGGGAACGCCTTGGGGTCCTGCCGGAGGAGCTGGTGGACAAGGATGGGGAGAGGACGGCCTGGAGCTCTCTAGTTGGGATGCTGCCCCCGCGACCCGGACCCGGATAAGCGGAGGAAGACGACGACGACGAAATGTTGCATTACGTCAGGGCGATGGTGGCAAAATGAGTTAGGTGCCGGAGAGTTGCCGGTACGAGCCCCAGTCAGTCTGTTGCTGTGTCCTTGGGCAAGACACTTAACCCACCTTTCCTGCTGCTGGTGGTTGTAGAGACAGGCGGCACAAGTGTGTGTGTCCCAGGGAAGCTGCGGCTACATTTTAGCTTATCAGCACGCGAACGTGCATGTGAATGGATGAATGAGTAGTGTAATGTGCTTTGAAGTCCTCTGACTCAGAAAAGCGGTATACAAATGCAGGTCATTTATCTTTTCAAATGAAATATTAGCTGTTTGAAGCTTTAATATTAGCAGCTAAATGGCCTTTTCTCCTTTTCTTTTGGTTGTTTTACAATCTAAAACTACCAAAATCCAACTGTCTAACCCTAACCCTAACATGTTGTTGTGAAAACTTTGTAGAGAAAAGAAAAGGGTTATTGTTGGTTTGTGAGTGCTGCATTAATGTTTTTCAGAATTCAGCTGATATCAAGATAAGTTGAGTTTTTCTGAACCTATCTGAACCTAAACTCTTATTTTTATCATCCTCAAGTAAGAAATTTTAATGACATTTTAGTCATACTAGCATTGATCTTTCTTACATACCTGTGATTGACAATTCATAAAATGTTCAAGGGTTACAATGAAAGTGAAAGTGAAATAAATAACCATTCAACACCGTTACAATCCCGTAGTTATCAGTTTTAGTGTGTTTTTATCTGGGTGCATATTTCTCAGGAGCAGAATTAGCTGGAGTTGTCCAGTCTAACCTCTAAAGTTCTCTCCTTCCCCATCCCTCTTCTGTCCGTACCCCAGGAGGGCAACTGGAGGAGAATGACTGGTAAAACCCAGACCAGCAACGTGACCAACAAGAATGACCCACGTTCCCTCAACTCCAGAGTCTTCATCGGTAATCTCAACACAGCCATCGTCAAGAAGACCGACATAGAGGTCATCTTTGCCAAATACGGCAAGATAGTGGGTTGCTCGGTTCATAAAGGCTATGCCTTCGTACAATACTTGAATGAAAGGAACGCTCGAGCGGCGGTGGCAGGGGAGAATGCTCGTATCATCGCTGGACAGCCTCTCGGTGAGTCTTTGCTTTATTTTTATAGCTTTTTTGGTGTTTCCTCTTCATGCACTTCAACTTTCATTAGAAACCAATAGGGCTAATAAAATTCAGCCTCAAACAAACTTTCCCCTAAAATAAAGAAAACTCTGAGAACTGGATTGTGCCCCTCTGGGAAGTAAACTGCCTCAAGCACCTCTCAGAGGAACCTTCCTCGTTTCTGATGAGCTGGAATTGTCAAGCTGTTTTCAGAGAAAATCTACTAGCGGGGCCTCGCTTTCACATTTACCAAACAACAACTTGCTAACAGCTTGTCAATGTTTTTGTAGCGAACAATTCAGATCAGAACATTTTCTGTTAAGTAGTGCTGGATGTTGCTTCATAATGCTGTGCTGGCAGTTCTTTTCTCCCTCATGCCTCACGTTTGTAGCGAGCCTTTTCGTTGACTGAGAAATTGCTTTGCTCATGGTTGGAAGGAAGGCGGATGTAAGTCATTAAGAGATTTTAAGAAAATTTGAGGGAAATTCCAGGTTTAAATTCAAAAAGATTTAGCACTAGTTCTCTCTAAATCTAACATCTGTTAATAATACACTGACTGACTGAACGCTGAACCCAACAGACACCAGG